>NC_132813.1:14361795-14661795 GCF_048594095.1 Paramormyrops kingsleyae | reverse complement strand
ACGGTCAGCGTGACGTGTTCATTACTCTCCCCCCCACCCACGCTGGATTCCCGTAATGACGTTATTGCCCCCTCACCAGACTCCAGTGCCCCGGGCCGGACCCTCACGCATCTCACAAGCTTTTTGCAGTACGTGTTCAACCAACCCGTACTGATACCCAGAATACAAAGTGCTCCACTCCACCATCCAATATCACCTGCAGACCAGCATGAAATGGCTGCGATTGGCCAGGCTAGCCCATCAAAACTCTGAAGGGCCATCTCAACTGTGTGGTTACCTCTAATTCAGTGATAATTGCCTGCAAGTCTGACACTGAATGGAGCATTTTTTACTTCTTTTGCTTTCACAATGGTCTTAAAAACAGCTCGATGAAAGCTAACAATATCGGTCTTCGACATTCACTTAGGACCAGCACCTCTTAAAGACATGCAGTCAGCAGCCAAAGTCAGTCACGGAGGGGAACAGATGAAACTTTTCGGGATGCCTTGTTAAATTCCCCATACTGAAAACTTTCCATGAACCCCCATACTAAACTTTCCATGAACCCCCTTTACCAATACAGGCAAAAGGAAAAAGGACAGAAATATGTGAAATTCCTCACATTTTAATGATCAATTTTAATTACATTTACTTAATTCTATTAAATTAATTCTTGACAGATTGACATAGTGTTAATTGGTGCTCCTGTTCTATAAGCCTGTGAAATATGGCTCAAAATTAATTGAAAAGGTTAAAAGGGAGCCCAAAACAACAGAGGTTGCTACACCGCCACACCCATGTGGATGTTCAGACCAATCAGAGACAGCTGAGCAACAGCAAAACATGCTGAAGGGAGTTGATTTTCATTTCGGTGATAAATGAGAGGCATTAAACACAGACAAGAGCCACACAGCCGGAAGGATCACAATCTGTCTCACTGAGGGTCAGAACGAGGTTCACTGTTGCTGCCAGATTTACACTATACTACAGCTACCAGGCCCAACTGCTCCTGTAATCATCATCAAACTCTATGACAAAAGAAAAACAATACCTATAGCATCTTTGTAACATATGAGACGTACAGAAGATGGTTTCGGAATTTACAAAACAAAACCTTTTGGGATCCATCCCAGAAGATGTCAGCAGATACCTGCATTTCGGATGGCACCACCAGTGTGACCAGTAAAAGCTCAGTTTGGGGCCCCAGCTTGACTTTCTTGACTTGGCTCTTTGAATACCTTCAGTCACCAGCTGTCAGACACCCCCCGACCCCCAGACCAACTCGGTAGCAGAGAGGAGGGGAAAAAAAAAAAAGGACATACTTTCATCTGGATTGGGGGAGGCGAGGATGGCACTGTGCGTTCTCTTGACCTCCTCCACCTTCTCTGACAGGGTTTCTATAAACCCACGGATCTCCTCCACCTGCAGGGAAGTGAGAGCAGTGCATTGTGGGTAAACCAAAGCCTAAACGTAGCTGCAGCCAGTACCATCCCCATGTGTGAATCTACACTGGAATTTGGGGAATTCCTATTACTTAAATATCGTTTGTAGACACTCATGCACATGCACGCACACACACACAAGCAACAGTCTGTTCTCCTTCTGGTGCTGAAGTTCACGCTCAGTGGAGTGGACACCAGTCTATGAATCACCGCAGCTAATGAAGTCCAGGCGGGGACTGCATCACAGGGAAGAATGGCCAGGGGAACTTGTTCACTCACCCCCAGCGTGTTTGGACTCCCTGTTGATAAAAGACACTGGCACAAACTGGGTGGGCAGGAGGGGAGGGGGGGGGGGGGAAACACGCTGTGCCCCCATGTGGCACTTCCTAGCTGATGGGCTGGTTCTGTGTCTGGCTTCCCAGCTGATGTGAAATGCAGAGCCAGCCCTCATCAGCATCATGCCATGGGCACCCCCCCCCCCCATCCACAGGACCAGCACTCGAGAACTGGAGCACAAGCAGCAGAGGGACTGAAGGGGTTTTCTTAATTGCATTAAAATTCAGAAATTGCATTCAAAGAGGAGTGAGTCCGTGGGGAGGGGGTATTTTTACCCAGGAACCCTTATTGTGTTCTGCTTTATCTGTAAACTAGAACACACAAACAAGAATTTGAAAACTTTTCATTTTGAACTTTAGCGTAGAGCCCATTGGGTTTGTTTAATCAGAGTGATCACCTTTGGAAGACAGCCCACTTCACATGGTTCTACTCAGGGGGAACAGTGCTCCATCACATGATCAGTCACATGACCAAGTCACATGACAACTGTCCTTATGCAGCTTATGGTGCACACAGCCCTCTCCCACCATGACCTATTGGCCCCCATTACCCACATGCCAAGCTGATGTAAACCCTGCACCATAACCTAGATTGGACCTTGCTGACCCAGCCGAATAGCAGCCTGCAAATAGCAGCATGGATGCTTCCAATAAGCCCACAGATAAATGCGGATGGGTTTTGGGGGTGTTGCAGTGCGATTTACGAGAGCTGCGAAGCTGGCCATCAAACAGGTATTACAGAATGCTTACAGAGCAGTGAATCACCTTCCTGTCCCCCTTAGTAGGGCTCCATTCCACTGGCTGCACCACAGACCCTGAGGGACCTGAAAGGAGAAGCCTGAATCCCCAAGGTGTCAGCTTTTCCACCAGAAGCACAAAGGTCTCAAGATGTCTCCTTAACAGAGATAAAGGGCTTTTGTGGTTTCTCGTCATACCAGCCATGCTCTGTCCTGGGGTCAACAATGTACTCCAAACATACAAGTGTTTTTAGCCACAAACAGCTGGTACTGCCCTGGTATCGACCCAGGGTCAAGATTTGGAGAAGCAGAACTCTAAGGCAGACAACCACAGCTGGCTTCTTGTAAGCTTCTGCACAAATTGGCAGAGCGTCGCACTGGGACACCCTATATTGGCCAGAATTTAATGACCTGGGGGGTAGAGTTTTTGCAGAGCAGGAAGTGAACAGATTTTCTGGTTATCATGTTCAAGCCCAAACTAGGGCTGATGTACCAATCAGAGCTTTTTCCATCTGTAACTAACCCTGACCAGCATTATCATCATCATTAATACAGCTGCAGTTTGGGTGTAATGTTGTGACACCCAACATTTCTCAATATTAAGAACAGTCCTCCAGTCTCATTAACACCATGTCAAAATAATGATGCGATCCATCGCCGATGACCCTGTTGTCATTCTGCTACAGAGTTCTACAGAGTTCTTTTATCAACTATTTCATCCTTGAACGGAAAACTTGCAGACCGTGTTCTGTCCAAGGGCTTCTATTCCTACTTGGCTTTGAGACTAGGTGTTGTCCCACCAAAGTTCAGGAACATAGTTGCTAGTTCCTGGGCCCTCTCGAACAAGAACTTTTATAATTCCTGGCCACTTTCACATGTTGCTTTCCCACCTCACCACAGGAACTGTGACCTCTGTGTTAAATAAGCATGGGAGATTCAAAAAGTTAAACTTCACATGTAATTTCCTAAGAAACACTACCCCCCCCCCCACCAAAACAATGGTCATTTTGTTAGTTATTGGGGGACAATCATGTGGTCCAAAAAATAGGGCCAAATATGTCTAGTTCCTAGCTCATGAAAAAGGTTCTGGTTCCCGAAAAAGTTCCTGTGGTGGGAAAGAACTGTGACCATGTGGTGTTCATTTATACAGCGCTTGGACAAAGACATGAGCAGCTTCCTCAACCATGAGCAGATCCACAAATTACACAAAATTCCGCAATCATTGGTTAACACAGAAGTTCGGGTCTGCAGCAGCGACGCTCACCTGCTCAAAGAACTCGTCCATAAAACGATGCTCCATACTGACTGCCACCTCATCCTCCTCCTCGCTCTCCTTGCCCTGAAAGGACAAAAACACAACCACGGGTCATGGGGTGTGATGGTGGAAAGTGACGATCTATGAGTAGCGAGAGCACGACTACAGAGATGTGTGTCAAGGAAATGCAAGACACATTCAATCCCAAAGCCAGACTTCTGCAATAAATCCACAAAGTTCTTAGCGGTTACATGCCTCAGTACAACAAGCCCAGATGATCTGCTGACTCACTTTAAGAACAGTCTCAAAACCCACTGCCACTGAGACCAGTAATTCCACAGGGACCCAGCTGGTCCTCTATGGGGTGAAGGGGGGATGACAAAGCTAATGGTCACAGAGAAACCAATTTGGGAGTGATAATATAACCAGTTCGACAGACCAGAGAGGGGCATCCATGTTACAGCCTAGTGCCAAGCGATGCCAACAACTCAAGGACTCTGGGGGCCAGAGATCAAAGGCAGCTGCCAGTATAAAGAACATTTTTTAAAACTTGACTAAAAATGGGAAAAACTGGGGATGAAACATACGTAAAGCCTTTGTCAAACATACCAATACTGCAGCATAGAACCATTCTTCGACATTTTTGTCATTGTGCACTTCACAATCTGTAAGCCATGTGCAAAGAGACATTAAACAATGATGCAGAACAACGGCATCTTTGTAGTCACTTGAGTAAAACAGAAAAAAAACACACCTAAGCAACATGAACCATTCAGAAGGGCAGACAAATGACATGATTGGCTGAAGACAGACCAATAAGGAAGTGACAAAGCATCACAAGCCCCTCAGACTGGATGAGCACTTCAAACCCTAATGACCAACCAGTTGCTTCTACGTATGCAACTCAATTTGCCCAATTTTGTTTTGAATAATTAATGCAGATTTAAAGTGTTTATGCTCAAATAGAGCACAGGAACAATAAAACATAGGAACAGGATCTCATCAGAATAAAAAGCTCCCAGAAAACACCTAGACAAAACTATTGTTTTTCTAGCTGACTGTAAGAAAAAAACATGATGCTTGTTGCCTGGGTTTAATTATTATTAATGGATTGGATTTGCACTGACTTTTGCTTCATGCCTCAAAGTCAGTATTCTGCCCTCTAAAACAGTGATGCATTGTGGGAAACCATCACACTACTGGCTTTGCTGCATGGGTAGAAAAAAAAGAAATCTCCTATTAGATTAGCTCTTCCATCTAATAACCATAGCAAGGGAGACTTGGCAGATAATCCGAGTATATTTGTATACGCATGCATGAATCAGAACAAACCTGGCAAAGGGAGGGAGTTCATACTCAGGATTCACCATGCTCTGTGGTATTCAACAGCAGAATCACACAGAGCGGGCTGACAAAACAAACCGTGTGCCGAACATGATGGTGCTGCCCACCAATCTGTCCTGCTCACCAGCCTGTGTGCCTCCTATCTACAGAACAGTCCCCAAGTGGCTGGGAGAGCAAGACTAGAGCATGAGTGTGTGCGGTGTTTTGTGTTTACATTACGGAAATGCAATTCTATAAAAATCTGTTAACGCAAATCAAACCAAAAATGTCAAGTCTTATTTTGATTGGTTACTTATGGGAAAGGTAAGGGCTTGGTAGGGGTTAAGGTTGTCATTGTTGGGATTAGGGTTTTGCCCATAAAAATGAATGAATGGTCCCCACAAAGACATAAACACAAACATGTATGTATGAGAGTGTGTATGTGTGTGTGTGTGTGTGTGTGTGTGTGAGACAGTCATACAGGTATTCTCTTTCAACTTCACTAACAAGCACTCACAAATATTAAAACCTAGACTCCACTGAAGATCCATTCCAAGGAAGTTGCTGTTTACCAGGAGACCTACATTTAACTGAACTATGCAGATGAGAGAAGGTCTTTGTACTCTCAAAATCCCCTCCATCTCAGCAGTCACTGACTGCAAACTTCCAAGGAATATTTGTATACATTTCAAATACCCCACAGCACATCACACAATCAGCAACTGCACAAACCGACTTGAAGTCGTCAGAAGATGACTGGCTGCTTTTCAGACCGTGCGTGAGATACACTCCCCACCTGCAAGGAACCCTTCCCACTATGTTTGCCCATCAGCTGGCCGGCATCTAAACAAAAATCAAACAGGATGGCTGTACCCTCAATTTCAGCTGTCTCTCCAGCAACACCACCACCACCACCACCAACAGCAGCACCAACAGCAGCACCAACAGCAGCACCAACAGCAGCACCAACAGCAGCACCACCGCTGCAGTCTTGCTGGAAGGCGCCCAGCTTGGGGGTAAGCTTCTGCTGCCGGCTTGTTTGGAAAAAACGAAGACGGGAAGAGCGTAGAAATCTCTGTACAGAAGCTAAGGGAATGCTTCCATTCATTAGAAAGACACTACATACCTACACACAGACTAGCGGGGGAAAGGGCCTAGTTTCCAAGGTAGCAGCCCCCCCCCACCCCACCTTTCTCACTGAAACCACTGTAAATATGCAAAACTGTCAGACATAAGAGCTGGACAGCACTTAATTGCCGGTGACAGTGGCCGGCGAAACACCAAATTACATTCTCGCATGTGTGGTGTCTCCTGATGATGGGTCTGCGACATATTGATTGGAAGGGCGATTACCGGGGGGGGGGGGGGGGGCTGACAGCCAAGCAGGCAGGGCTGAAAAAGGCTTCATCGTCCGTTAGCCAGCAGCGTACTGCTCTCCCTCCATTATGGCAACGAATAACTGGGAGAATTAAACAGGACAGTCTTCACATGTTGAGTGGGAATATCCTCTATGGAAAAGATTTTTGGGATTTTAATATCAAGTGAAGCCATTTAGATGGACCTTTAGGATCGAAAGCCGTGTGGCTTCAGCGACCATGTGACAAGGGGAGGCGAGGTTGGGCGGCGCCAGGACAAGGCTGCCCATTGGCTGGTGATGTGAGCCGCCTTCCAACCACTGGACCAATGCCCCTACCTTCAGAGGCCGGGCAGCGCAAAAGCTGGGCAGCAGGGGCTCACAGCTGCAAGTCATATTGGGGCTCCTCATGCCGGAGACGCGACCACCTCAGCCGGCCCGTTCACCGGCGACCTGGCCCAGCCTCGTGGCCCAGCCTCGTGGCCCTGCCTCGTGGCCCAGCCTCGTGGCCCAGCCTCGTGGCCCAGCCTCGTGGCCCAGGTAGAAGTGTAGCTCCTTACAAGGTCACCATCACCATTGGGATCAGCAGCTAAGTTATATCTAATAAGCATCACATCCGCCAGCTCAGACATTATACTCAGACTGAAGCTCATACACCCCTCCCAACGTGAAGCTGCTGATGTGATAGACGACCGGCACAGGGCAACCACAAGCCCCAGCTGCCAGCCAACAATTTCAGCCATTACATACAAGAGTCTCCTGCATCAGTGTCATAATATGGCCACACTAAAGTGACCCTTAATAGCTGGGGGGGGGGGCTGACTGACCCTTCATCATGCTTTTTCTCCAGCCAGTGGCATAAGCTTCTTATGAGGGGCTCCATTGTGAGATTGTTGTTGGGGGGCACCTACCTCATTTCTAGACATGTCCATGAACGCAAACAAATGTACAAGACCCCTCCCACCCCAAGAACAAAGAGAATGTGCATTGCTCAGTTATACTGTCAGTCTGGGGTATATAAGTGTATGCATTTCGCTCCTCATTTGTGAAGGTTAGGGCTGGGAAGGGGTTAAGGTTCTCATAGCTGGGATTAGGGTTTTCCATAGAAATTAATGTATCTTTGTAGGGACTGTCCAAACATGCAAATGTGTGTGTGTGTGTGTGTGTGTGTGTGTGTGGAGGGTGTTAGTACCAACCATCTCATGCAGGACTCTAATGAAGCCTTATTTTAATGAGTCTTCGCCAGAAAACAATTAGGAGGAAATTAAAAAACAGAAACTACCCCTTCTCAGTATGAGGATGGCCACATGAGAGCCACCATGAACCCCGCCATCACTGGAACAAAGCAGCCCCCTTTCAGCCCAACATGCATAGCCTGGTTTTCTGCGCGGTTTGTGAGCAGCAGCGACTCCTCCCTTTCCGCCCAATATCCTGCACACGAGCACGGACACACGCTGCGTCTCCATATTACACCGCGACGGGGTGCACACTCGCTGAAACACATTCAGGTGGAGGATTCGTGCAGCGCCCCGGCACACCGACAGGTGGCGACGAAGAGGCCGTAACGTTCTTTCTGGTTTGGCACAGGCTCCCAAACTTTGGAAGGAGACTTGCATTCCTGACACAACACGGGCTTCAGACTCACACCTCCATCTGCCGATGAGAGCTACTCATCGCAAGGCCCAGCTGGTCTCCGCTGAGAGACAACTTAAGGTCAGAAAGGGGGGCTAATGGATCTGCTAAAGCAGTCAATAGGGCCGCGGATATAAAATAAACAGGACCATTGAGAAAGCACACAAAATCAATACATGGCATTTTCCTGTGAGGCCTCGGAATGAGTAAGATAAGGACACAGATATAATCTATATAAACACTACCTGTCTGACACAGACTTGGTTTGTCGATGGCTTTGGTTACTTACAGGAACGGGAAACGTATTCAGAATATTCGCAGCTCTGTTGTAAACTTATTTTAATCTTCAAAGAGCAGCAAGGTTTAATGGACAGTTTAGATTCACCGATCCGTTCTAACTGAGCAGATCTCCGATTTACGTCTTGGCGTATGATAGGCTAGAAGAATCACACCATTTTTAAAGATAGAATTTTCCATATTTCATCGAAGTATTTCCATATATTTTACATTATAGGACCTACAGTACACATTAGTCAGATACACAGACCGTTCAAATTAACTGTTACTACTGTGCGCGACTAGTATCATGAAGACTCATTTCTCAAATCGGTAACCCGTGGCACCTGATGCGTATTGCAGCACCGACGATCAGAATGAGAAGTCTTCAGCTCTCAGTCACTTTAAACGAAAATTAAGACCTTTTCAGTTGAGCTGGAATGATTTTGATGAAACGAAGAGAAGCTGTGATCCATATAAGAGTGGAGTAATATAGCAGTCTCCCGTCATACACACGGGGTTTCCATTCATGCCACATAACAGCAACAAACTAACATCTAATACGCATCTTATTTCCAACGGGAATACTAGAAACACTGGGAAAATTGTATTTACGTTTGATTATTTAAAATAGCCTAACGCGAAGCAAACTACATTTCTGTCGTACTATGGGTAACATATCACACTGTAAATAATCAACAGCCAACTCTGACACCTTGTGAACTTATTTTTAAGCTCCTTTGTTTAAATTAATGTTTTGCCTAAAACTGTTACATTCATCAGCCCAGCACATCCTTGCCCGAAGCTCTGCGAGACAATTTACCAAACAAATTATAACCCTGCCAGTGTACTTCATTTGCGGAATTGAATCAGCGTCCGCTCGAACATCAGCCGTCCGCCGTGGGCGCATCTGAAGGCGGAAAAAATCGTGAAACGTGTGGCACCGTATTGCTGCCGCTACCCCGGCGTGTTGGGGCTCACGGAGAGGCGTCGAGTCCTCTTCAAACGAGACTGAATTGGTATTTTAATATGGAATAACTAAACAGCGTGCCTTGCTTTTCTGTGAAGATGTCAAACTAGTATCATGAATTTTAAAAGAGATTTAACATTCAGCATCTTTCATTTGAGTGCTTACAATTGCAAAACAATTCATCCGAGTCAATGATTAATACTGCTTAGGTATTTTAATGCCTGCGCTTCAACAGAACACGCATGCACAGAGAATTATGTTTTCAAAAACTCAAATGTATGCAACTCGTACTTAGCAAACATTTAACTGTTACTCCTATAACTATGCTTTATTGAATATGCAACACACACTGAATCCCACTCAGATTCTCCAAGACTCAGATTGCTCATTCAACTAGTTGGAATGCAATAATGAAAAGTCGCTTGGCTTACCATTCTAAGCTCTTGCGTTCGGTCCTTCATGGCGTCCAACAACGAATCCCCTTGAGATAGATGCTACCCTGCGTCTCCGCTCAGGTTTCACGGTCTGTTTCAGTCTTTTTGAAATGAGCAGCAGCTAGAAACGAGAGCGCGCACTGGGGGGGGGGGTGTATTGGCTGCGTGAACGCGCACCCTTCACATTTACCGAGAGTGTCTCCCCCCCCCCCAGGGTGCCATCTCTAACGTGTTGCACCTATTAATGGTGAGACAAGGCCATCACTTAACTGTGAAAATACCGACCAAAAACCTCCTTCAGCTTACGTCTCAGCGTCATATCAAGACGACTCTCAGCAGTCGAATTTGACGCCCTGCATTATGAGACATATGTTCCCAAGGTTCACTAATGGCGGAGATCAATCCCATTGATCTAGAATACGTCCTTACAACTCGGTGTAATTGGCTGTCAGCTAAACAGGTTGTAAAACATAATGCCTAACTGGTCTACGCTTGCTGGAAGACTTACCTTGGATGGTCCGAGGGTGACCTCTTCCGGTCATTACCACATTTACATGTGTGAGGAATTGCTTTTCGGATCATTCAGAACCACTGTTAATGACGCGCTACACACTCTTTGTCAAAAGACTCGTAATGAGTAAATGTATCATAATTACATGCATAAGCAAACACACTGGATACATTTTACTCAATGCACAATAATCACTAAGCTTTACTTGTAATACATCTCTTAAATGATATACATTTTATTTTGTATCAAAAGAAACAAAAATAGTTCCTTTTTGTAAACATAAAATATTGCTCACCCCTGCACACCACCTAAGTGACTTAAACGTTATAATAATCGAGTCACTGTTGGCGGTTCTCCCAAACTCCATTTTTTCAAATTTTATAAGCAGTCTGGTAGTCCTGTTTTCCAGGTTAAAGTTCAGGCTTGATTTGATCAAGAATCCACCTCTTTGCCTAGAGAGGAGAGGTAAGGAGCACATACAGTGTGTTGCTGCACCCACCACACAACAAACTACCTCAGGGATGAGAACCTGAGTGCAGCCATGTGGCAGATGATACTAGTCTGAATGGACCAGTGTTCCCCCCAGTGCCTGGAGTGCCAATCCTGCCACCAACCCCCAAGTTTTTCCCCTGTAAGCTGGAGGACCTCCTCATAGGGCTGCAGATGTAGGTTAATGTCATACCCAAGATGAAGGGCCTTGCTCAAGGGCCCAATGGAGTAGAATTAATCTGGGCATTCACAGGATTTGAACCAGCAACCTTCCAATTACTGGCACAAATCCCTAGCCTCAGAGCCAGGCTCTAAATAATTTGGCTCAACTTAAAAAAGATGTTAATTTGCATGCGTTTAAGTTTTTCCGGTTTCAATTACTGAGTAAACTAAATGAGTATTTTAACGTTAGACTTAGTTAAATATTTAAGTACAGCCAAAACGATTTGCCTTTACTTTTACAAATCTAATTAAGTTAAAACAACATATCACTACAACTGTTGAATGGATATAACGTTTTCATTATTAGAAGTTTGCTGTTTTATATCACGGCCACACCAGGTAATATACTCCCGGTACCGCAAAGTGTTGGTTTCCTATGCTTATAAATAGAGACATGGGAGCCGAAGAACTACGCAGCCCGCTCTCGCTCAGTATCGGACGAAAGGAAATCCATAATCCCCCCCCCCCCCCCCCCCCCAACGCTATGCAATCCACCAACATGGGGAGGTCTGATGCTGGACGGTAAAGTACAGTCAAACCTCGGATTGCGAGTAACTTGGTTTATTAGTGTTTCGCAAGACGAGCAAAAAATTTTAAAATAAATTTTAACTTGATAAATGAGCGAGGTCTTGCAATACGAGTATTACGCATACGCTTTGACTGCCGAGCGTCACGTAATCACAACTGAGCCGATAGTTCTTCTCTCTCTCTTGCTGCGGGATTGTGGGTAATCGTCTCCCATGCTCGGTCGGTCTCAGTCGGCGTGCCTCACTGGTATAATGAAAATTTAGTAGAAAAGCACCACCCGAATAAGGGCGTAGCCATGCGAGTGATGACTCTGTTTAAGGACAATTATGAAGTTAATTTTGTGCCAAAAGTATTAATCAAAATTTTGAAAACCGCAAGCAAATTATTAAGCATTAGAATGAAAATATGTATTCTAAACATCAAAAAAGTCGAATAAAATAATTTTTCCTTACACCTTCTGGAATGCTTTTCTTTGCTTTTGATTTTATTATTATTTTTTGCTTCTGGAATGCTTTTTGCCTTTGAATTTTTTTTGCTTCTGACTTTTGGCCCTGTTTTAACTTGTGGGTGGGCCTTAGAAGGGGTTGTACATCTTACATATCTATTGGTCAGCTGGAATTTGGAGCGAAGACGCCTTTAACCATCTGAGCGTGCCCACTCCATGACGCTTCGGAAAATCGCAACATGGTGGGAAGCTCCGGAGTCAGTTTACAGCATGGAATTGCATCTTTGCAGTTCTATAATAGTTTATTTTTATTAGGAATCGGTGTGTGCTATGCAACACGTATTTCGCATTCATAAAATGTCACCAACCGATCCAGTTCAGTAACTTTCGTTATTCGTTATGCCTAAATCACCCTTTATCAATTAGCCTACATTTTCTTCTTCTGTGTACTGTTTGTCACTTCCGGGTAAAAAATGTGTCGTGCAGTATCTAGTTCAGTTTGGGTTCAATCGAACTTATACACGGAGCTAAATCCATTCCAAACCACATTATCTGGGTAGACTGAGTGATTTCAGTTGGACTAACATCTTACATGTGTTTTAAAAAACCGGTTGGAGTCGGAATAACACTAATTTAATTTTTCTTTATCATGGGCTGCATTGACTGCACTTCAGTTGATGTTAATGTATGTTTTAATGTATCATAAAACTGCAAAATGCATAAGAACTACCACATTAATGCAAGCACTTAGAATGGTCAGGGCCAAAATGTTGTCAATTTATAAAAGCCTGTAGATAATTTTACATCTTTCTGTCAGAATCTTTAAGAATCAGACAACTTTATCATCCTGAGGGGAAACGCTTAAAATTGTAAATGTGTCTGCTTTGAAAAAGTTATGGATTTTTGTAATAATTTTGTGTTAATTTCAGAGGCCATCTACAAGGCATCAAAAGCATCAGAGAAAGAAGTGGAAGACGTCATGTGAGATCACCTTTGTTACGCTCCAGGCAGAGCAGGAGGTGGTGGCAGACACAAAAAAAAAAGTTAGAAAAAGCACGTGTCTTTGTTACAGCATATGTTGAATTAAATCTTAATTCTTGTTCATGTTGGCCATTTAAGACATTTTCTTGGCAGTGTTAATAGTACTGCACTGTTTACATCATTTACTGTTTTAACTGTTGCACTGTTTACATTGTTTATATTATTTTATTTTTTTGTATAAACAAAGTTGAGTCACAAATGCTTATTAAAAGAACATTAAATTGTAGCTGTTCTTAAATTCTTTCCAGACATGTCACCGCAGTAAAACTGACCAAAAAAATCACAAATCTGTAAAAATAACACGTTCAGAGTTTTACCGTAGCATAAATATTTTAATTCAAACAGATATGACACCAGAAGATAAAGTTCAAGGACAACCTTAACAAAACGAGACTCAATGATACTAATTAGATGTTTAAAAAAGTGCCTTGTTTGTTTGAAGACCGTTAACTGTCAGAAAGCTTTTGGTAAGGCTTAAAGATAGATATCCCCCAGCAAAGAGAGTGCCCCCCAAATAAAGTTAAATCACAATGTAATGCATCGTAGGTCACATAACAAAACTCGAACTGCAGATACTTCCAGATCTCGGCACTGACTTTTCTTCAAATACTTATCTGTAAGAAGAGAGAGACACCTGAAAAACAGGATATATTTGATACTATTACTTAGAACGCTCAAAACCGTTTTTAACCATCACCGTCTTTTTGTCAGAGGGAGGAAAAGGCACCCGACGGTACTTCCACCCGGGCGGTACGACGGCCCTCTTTGTCAATCTTGGTCTTTCTGTCTGGTCAGAGCAAGCAAAAGTATCCCTGCTCAGGCCGTCGGACTAGACCTGGGTTCATCCTCCCGCATACAGTCGCGTTTTTTTGCACGTCATTTTACCTGCAAGTAGGTTACTGTACCCACGTCGTGTCCAAGCTTATTTGCACCCCATGGGGCAATTTAAATAAGTAAATGAGAGGATACATATGGACGGGAAGGAGAAAGAAGACGATGGATATTTTAATACTACTCACTTATTCATACGATTAAATAAAACGATCCTCGTATTTCCTCGTTGCTGTGGGCCGGATAAACCATCTATTTGCACACCGTTTGTCCACAGTGTAGCACGTACCGGCTAAATCCCGTCCTATACCAGATCTCTTCTCTGATTGGTCTCTTTGTGAACATCGGAAGTTGTTGTGTTTTGGTTTTTAGTTCTTCCTCCTCCGCCGAAAATGGCGGAGTTTGGTCAGAAGTTGGGGAAAAGCGCTTGGACTATTAAATATGCGCCTGGTCGATCATGCCAGTTTCCGAGAGTTGCAGGAAATCGGGGAAGTAGGGCGGTTATTGCGGCATCCTGTCGCACGACTCGAACATTCGGATCGCACAAATACGCGCTGGCGTATGGAGGTCGTAAATGTCAAGCTGTCCGGACTGCCGGGGCCACTCAGGGAAGTGCGGCGCAATCCAGCATTTATACACCGCAAGACTGTTTGCAGTTATACACCGCAAGAGCCGGCTGTTTATTTTCGATTTGGAGTGGTTCATTTGCTAATATAGCGGAGTTTTCAACCTCGTTGTTAAGTGGCATTGGTGTGGTACTTTCATTCGACGGTCCAGTGGACCAGCTCAGCACTTTAACAGAAGGGATTCAGGGTGGACTGGAAGGGAAAATAATGCGGTTCGATCAAAGACTACCACCATTTGAAACATTCAAAAGTCATGGATTGGGAAGAAACACGCCGCCTGCTGGAGAAGCAGACACCTGTTATTTGGGCTGCCCGTACCTGCTGAATAAAATTTGGTCACTGAATCAGACTTGGGATCTTGTTTGGAAAAGGAGAGACTGTCTGACCAGCCTGCTTGGAAGAAGCCAGCAGCGACCGAGATCCATATGCACATTGCGGAACCTGAGTGCGAAGGGGCTGAAGACGAATGTTTCCCTGCGGCTTTGGCTCAGGGTGGGTTTGGCTTCCCGTGATAGCAGCAGCTCTGCTCTTCCTCTCCATAGAAGTAAAACAGCCTATTATGACATCCTGCAGGTGTCCCCGAGTGCCACGCAGGCTCAGATAAAGACAGCTTACTATAAGCAGTCTTTTATTTATCACCCCGACAGGAACGGCGGCAGTGAGGCGGCTGCGGAGCGCTTCACTGAAATCGGCGAGGCGTACAGCGTCTTGGGGAGTATCACTTTGCGGAGGAAATACGACCGCGGTATTCTGACCCGGGCCGACTTGCAGGGTTCAGGGACTCCCTTTGCGGAGGAAGCAAGGGCTCCAGGCACCACGGCCACGCGACGCGAAAAGGCTCGGCGCTCTTCGGTCACGGGTGCCGGCAGGAAGCCCGTCTTCGACTTCGACGCCTTTTACGAGGCTCACTACGGCGACCAGCTCCGGAGAGAGAGGGAGATCCGCTGGAGGAGGGAGCAACTGCAAAGGCAACAGAAGGAGGGCTTCAGGAAGTGGAAGCTGGGCAAGCTGACGGAACTGTCTGTAGCTGTGCTGCTGGCCCTGGGGATGGGCATCATCATCAGCATACACACTGGACACTAATCCTCTCCCCGTTGTCCAGAGACCCTGAATGCAGGCAGTAAATTTCAGGCTCAGCTGTCAGATTTCACAAATCTCTTTTTCGGTTTAATTTATGGGTTGGGTGTAAACAGGCATGTATAGAGAGAGTCTATATTAAGATAAAATAATTCCCCTGACATCCTTATGTTTACTTGATTGCGCCAGATATGATTTACTATCATTCATTCATATTCAGATTTCTTAATCAGAGCAGGGTTCTCTATCCCAAGCAGCACAGGGGTCACAAGGTGTGGGACATCTTGGCTGGGATGTTTTACAGTAGGACACACACACACAGACTCAGTCAAGGTTGGCGATTTGGAGACACCTGTTAGCCTAAAGGTATGTCTTTGAATCAGATTATTATTAACAACACTCAACATCCACAATGCGGTTTTTTGCACAATGTAATTTCTGTGTTTCTGGTTGGTACAGTGAAGGTTGCCAGGTAGACATGAAATATGTAAAGAACATGCAAACTACACAGCAGTAGACTGCCACCCCTACCAGCCTCACAGGGCATTCACTGTACTGACAGTGCTTTGGTTGATCCATTGCAGCTGACATGTAAAGTCAGGGTACTGCAGCACTGTAAGCACAGGAATCACATGCCTTCATTTTACAGAGAAAGGAAGCATTTATCTCCTGTGAAGATGGCCTTTGTAACAGTGTGTAATACTGTAACCACCTATATTGTTGAAATGACAATAAAAGCAACCTTGAACCTTAAATCAGGGGTGTAGTTAGGCCTGTTTTAGGGGGGCTGAAATGTTCTGTAGCCCCCCCAAATCAATGTGTATTTATTGGCTTAAGTCATGAACAGTCCATCAGCCCTCCCAGTAGACTCAGACCCCCCCGTCCACTCATCGCTAACTACGCCCCTGCTCTAAAAGGATTAATATTTCAAAGAAATAAAATATTACCATTGTGTCTAGTTTGGTTATTATTCATTGCACCCTAGTGAGTTTTTTTACGCCTAGTGTTGCTGAGAGGTACATTATATTGCCAAAAGTATTGGGACACCCCTCCAAATCATTGAGTTCAGGGATTCTAATGACTTCCATAGCCACAAGTATGTAAAATCATGCACCTAGGCATGCAGACTGCTTCTATAAACATTTGCGAAAGAATGGGTTGCTCTCAGGAGCTCAGTGAATTCAAGCGTGATACCGTGATAGGCAATGCAATAAGTCCATTCTTTAAATTTCCTTGCTACTAAATATTCCACAGTAAAGTGTTACTGGTATTATAACAAAGTGGAAGCAATTGGGAACAGCAACTCAGCCAACAACTGTTGAGGCGCACAGTGTGCAGAAGTCACCAACTGTCTGCAAAGTCAATAACTACAGACCTCCAAGCTTCATGTGGCCTTCAGATTAGCTCATGAACAGTGTGTAGAGAACTTCATGGAACGAGTTTCCATGGCCAAGCAGCTGCATCCCAGAATTACATCACCAAGTGCAATGCAAAGCATGGGATGCAGTGGTGTAAAGCGTGCTACCCCTGGACTCTAGAGCAGTGGAGATGTGTTCTCTGGAGTGACGAATTACACTTCTCTGTCTGGCAATCAAGTGGACGAGTCTGGGCTGGTGGTTGCCATGAGAACGGTACTTTCTGACTACATTTTGCCAAGTGTAAAGTTTGGTGGAGGGGGAATTATGGAGTGGGGTTGTTATTCAGGGGTTGAGCTTGGCCCCGTAGTTCCAGTGAAAGGAACTCTTAATGCTGCAACATTCTGTTCCAACATGACTGCAAGGTCCCACACAAAGCAAAGTCCTTAAGGAGATGAATGAGCGAGTCTGCTGTGGAGGAACTTGACCAGCCATGCCCAGAGCCCTGACTTCAACCCGATAGAAACACCTTTGGGATGAATTAGAGCAGAGACTGTGAGCCAGGCCTTCTCGTCCAACATCAGTGTCTGACCTCACAAATGCTCTCCTGGAAAAATGGGCATAAATACACTCCTAAACCTTGTGGACAGCCTTCCCAGAAGAGCTGAAGCTGGTATAGCTGCAAAGGGTGGGCCAACTCCATATTAAATCCTATGTATTAAGAATGGGATGTCATTAAAGTTTGTGTGTGTGTGTAAAGGCAGGTGTCCCAATACTTTTGGAAATATCGTTTATTTAGGATTATAAAACTGAACGCATCAATTGTGCAATCCTCCAGAAGTTCACGAAGACGCCTCTAGATGCCGCTGTATTCAAACGCTGAAATGATCGCCAGTGTGAAACGTGCCGCTGACGTTTCGGTCTACCGAGTTTCAGCCGAAACAAACCTATACAACTAAACGACCGTACCCGTGACTGTAGCCCTAAAGACGGCCCCTCTTCAACCGAAGGAAAAAAACAGACAAAGGTGTTGATTATTTAATTAAATTGGTTTTAAAAAGTAATAAGGTTTTATTCACAGTATTATAAAGCCGTACATAAGATACTTTGTAGAAAAGTGTGCAGCCTCTGTGAAAGGTACATTTCAGTATGAAAAACATTCTTTTTAAAAATACGCTGACAACAGTGCTAAAGAAAAGACGTTCTTCCACAGAACGTGACTGTCGTCGCGTGAGCCAGATTACGGCATTTGTTTTACGGACTGAACAGATGCAAGCAAAACATGGCATAACTGATAAATAAATATTCTTAAAAAGATATTTCAGATTGGCACATTCTCTCAATCCAATGGGGGACTGAGATAATGGTAGCATTTACATCCTGCATTCCTGAATTGCTCACATAACCCGATATTAAAACAGTGTAGTTGATTCTGACATTTATGCTGCCATCTGGTTTCCATTCAAGTTCACCCACAGTTTGATTTGGACCGGAAGATAGGGATCGATATCAGCCTGGCCATCTAACATGTGCTACATGAGTGGCCATGAGATGTGATGTCATCAGGTCACATGATCTCCATAGCCTGTGCTGACAGTCCTCTTAGGTGTGAATAGTAAACAACAGTAATAAATGTTAGTAATAGTTTGTTTTACTTTTTTAAAGCATAACGTTTACTAACATTTTCCTGTTTTGAGCTACTTTGACAGATTCAGTAGATTCTTCCTCTGAGTATAAACAGGTTTCACTGCTACGAGAATGCATTGTAATTAATAAATCAGTAATTAGGCAAATTTAACCAGCACAGGCTGAATGTGAAGCAATCGGAATTATTTCCATATGATTTTCCAGACTGCATCCGCCTTCCCTGGCCCCGAAGGATCTGCAATCGCGTCACATCTGCCCCGTCACACAGGAAATGGATGCAATGGCTTCAGAGTCCCTGCTGTTTACGAGACTCCCCAGCCTGCAGCTGCCCCGCAGATAAACCAGACTGGGGCGGCGTCAAATGGTCCGTCAGCTTTTGCTGCCTAAAGACAGGATTTTCTCTTTGTACTTCCTGGTGGATCAGTCAGTATGAGCTCAATATGTCATCCCTGGGGCTTAATAGAAGGAATACTGGTTTTCCACGGCTCTGGTCCTCTGCCCGCCGTCATTCTCATGGTATTCCTCTGGGGAGGCGCTATAGGGCTCCAGAAGCCTCTCTGAGCTGCTGCTCCGGCTGCGCAGCCCTGACATTCTGCCCGACTCATGCCTGGTGTAGGTGGGTGGGGCTCCAGGGGAGGCGGGCCTGTTGGCAGGCGAGTACCCAGGGGATTGGTGTGTGGGCTGCAGAGACTCACTCTGGCACCCAAAATCCCTGGGCAGAGCAGGGTGCTGGGCCACACCCATGTCTGCAGACAGACGGTCTGAATTAGTGGATGTGAAGGGGGTGGGGAACGTGCAGCCCCTCTGCTGGCAGGATTCAGCATTGCAGGCTAATTTACACTCAACTGTCAGTAGCTGGATTGTTAGGGAAGGCAGCCAATGGGACCGGGTGCAAGACCCACCACTTTGACCATATGATACGTAACAAGTAACAATATGCTTAGAGTGTCTGTGTGTAAAATAAGCTCATATTTCTGCCTGTGAGACAAGCTATTTATCTGGATAGTAAGTGTATATTTGCTCAGGAAAAAATACACAATTTAACATTAGAATATATGCAAATTAACAGTAACACGATAAAATAATTTCTCTAGAAAGTTACTGGACGGCTAGATGAACACCTCTGCTCAGGGGCACCCCAGTCGTTCCATGGCAGCTCATTTAATTAATTAGCTTGATCAGTTAACCAAATGCCGTATCGATTAGCCAAACACAGTATGCTTGTAGTAAAGACAACGAATACACTACTGGTGTACGGGATGGTTGCTACAAATACTGGGTGGCTTTAGGAGAGGAGGAAATTGCTAAGCTAGCACATTTTACAGACATAAATCATAATTTCACAAGATCATTTAAACATGATTTTCTTTGACTACTAACCATTTTTGCACAGTACTGCATGCGACTATTATGTACGTAACTAGCCATGAAGTGCATTTAATGTATCGCTGTCCCAGCGACAGGGAATGCGATGGTGTGAGAGTCAAAGCGGGGAGCCTGATAAATAAGGAGTCAGTGTCACTTTGCAGTGTAGTATGAGGATGTGCACGGGACCCCAGGGATCAGTGACCCAGAGACTGCATGAGGGAAAGGATGTAGCAGAGAGGGAAGTATGTTTTGTGGGCGGGGCTTCTTCTAGAAGACAAGAGAGGCCTTTTTCACACGAATGCAAACACAGAGCCCTTGTCCTGCTAACTGATCCCCCCATGTACACACACTCAGTGGCAGTCAGGGGTGACAGGATTTGCATGCTGGAGAATGTCAGTCTGAACTCAGAGACACACACATAAACACACACAGACACACTGACACACACACACACAGCAGAGCAGAGCATGACTACATAAACATAACCTTACATACCATATGTATGGTGCGTATGTTTTTATGTTTATACCGGGGAGGAGAGTGGACGCCCCCTCTGTGAGTGCTGGTTTGGGGGGGGGGGGGGGCACAGAGGGCTCACTGTGTGCTAGAGCACCAGAGCTGAAGGTCTGAGTTGGTCAGTATGCAAAACACGGTGTGCCAATGCAAGCCAGCAGCTTTGCCAGCAATGGAGATCATTCATCCAGTGGACATGTGGGACTGTGTGGGGGGGGGGGAGCACACTACTAGGTGTATTGCCTTTCTGTGTCTATCCCTCCCCGTGACAGAATTCATCAGTGTGGTGATATCCTGCCATGACACATGCTGTGTAACTCTGCACGTGACTTTTCATCTGCTGCATCACATGACGTTTGCTTTCCCCTCAAAGTGTGTGAGCGGCGGCCGCACTTGCCCGGGGGGGGGCGTGGGACTTGGACGTAGCAGCGCAGCGTGATGTCGGCCGTCCCCCCCGACTCCAAGGGGATGGGGTGGGTGTGGAAGTGACGGAGCATGTCACAGATCGTCTGGAACCAGAGGTGGTGCACGTGGCACTGGCCACTGTCGTTCACCGAGAGCCGGAGATGCTGGGGGGGGGGGTCACAGAGACCGGGGTTATGGGTGGGAACCGCAGCACAGCTGCATTCAGCATTGTAGCGTTACGCAACAACCAAAACGGTATGAAAGGCTGAAAACAAAATGCAAATTATGCAGGATCCCGTCGATCAAATGATCCAGGACCAGACAGACAGTGTCAGATCCCAGATTGTGGACATGGTGTATCGGATTCCGGAACGTGGATACAGTGTGTTGGATCTCAGTATGTGGACACAGCAAACTTTTCACCAACATTATGAGTAGTCTTGTGTAGTCTCTTTGCTGTATACCCTTAATGAGGGTGTGTTTTGGGGCTATTTCTGTGGATTTTCCTGATAACAGTCTTGAATTCCCTGATAGAATCCCTCACTCCACCCACCTTGGCCTTGCCCTGGAAGTTGAAGGTCAGGACGTATTCCCCTGGACGGGTCTCGCTCTGGCGGATCACGAACAGCCCGTGGCTTCGTGCCCCGCCCACCAGGATGAGCTGAGCTGCTCGCATCCGCGTCAGAGTACCATGGAACCATGGGTAGCCGGCCAGGCTGGTGTCTGCCTTCACTGCCCCCTCGCTGTGTCCCCCTAGGGTGGGATCAAAAGTTAAAGCATCAAAACACGCCTTTTTTCCCATTTCGGACATGTTGCCTGCAGCTCCAGATTCTACCTGCAGGGGGGGTGGGCGTTTGACACTCCAGTGACTCCAGAAAGCACTCCAGGGGTACATGGGGGTGATACTGTGTGAAGCGGATACGGGGGGCGCTGTAGAGGTCAGCTGCCGTGGAGCAAGGACCCTCGGGGGCTCGGTGTACCTCTGAACACAGGAAGAACCATCAAAACAATCAAAACCGGATCTACAGCCTGATACAATGCATAGAAAAACCATTGAGAAATGATGATCTTAATCTGTGATTTCCGTAGCCTCATAGTTATCACATTGAAAAGTCCTTGACTTGAAAGCCAGCAGAAACAAAGTTGCATTTACAGCGTCTCACTACACAGATGTAGAGTGTATGGTTGTGTATGTGACAAATAAAACTCAAAATCGATCTGCGTACGTGTGAGCATTCCAGCCCTACTTTATGAGACAACGCTGCGATGCTAAATGCAGCTGTATTGCGGTTCCCATCCATAACCCCAGTGTCTGTGACCCCCCCCCCCCAGCATCTCAGGCTACCACATGCTCCGTCACTTCCACAACCACGCCATTCCCGTTGGCATCCAGAACACGCCCATGTGTAAACGGAATTAGCCTCTGGCTTATCGAGTCTACCACTTAAATGTCTTCACCAGCAGATGGCGAGGAAGGTGTCCTATAGGATCACCTGCAATGGTGTGTGTGCGTGTTGGGGGAGATCTTACCTTCTGACAGAAGCTCACAGCTGCAGGAGGCGGGCAGTGGGGAGTCCCTGAGCGGCTGGCCGTGGGGGTGTGAGGTCAGCTCAATATCATCACCACTGTCCCTTTGACACATACGGCATTAGGAACCAAGACGGGTCTCCCCAAGCCCCCCTGCTAAACAGACAGGTACCCGTTTCCCTGCTTACCCCGGCTCCATGCAGTCCTGAAGGTCCGCCACCCAGGAGTTCTTCTGAAGGGAGTCGATGGTCTCCAGGATATACTCAGTACCATTTTCCACCTACCACAGGAAGATCACACTGCTAGTTAGCTCCAGATTCCTAAGCAGCTGTTCCTGTTGAGTCTTGGACCAGTAACAGATGTTCCACTGTTTCATGTTCTCACTCCTGCTGGATGCTCCTGACGTCAATATGGCTATTTCTGTCCATACTAAAAACCTACCTGTACAATATAAGGACTCCAACAGTGTGATATGGGAAAAACAAGGCACTCCATCAGCTATATGACAAGCCTAAATAACCAGTCTCAACTTGTCCCAACCGGTCGGATCCAGACGTGGATTCCTGGCCTCTGGTCTATGTGTATTTTGCATTGAACCACATCAGGGGTCATGTTTGTGATAAAACAGGGTAATGTGCAGAGCGCACCTTCAGGACGAAAGTGTTGTCCTTGTCGGGCATCTCTAGGGGCATGGTAGTCCTGACCTCCATGACAGATGACAAGGGGATGCTGACTTTGGGCTTGGAGGACTGAGAAAGAAACACACAAGGTTAACAGATATCTTTCACATGACACTCTGATACTCAAATCTGTTTTTTACTATAAAATACTAAGCATTTTGACAACTGTTAACTTCAGGTACTGTGTGTGAGTTTCAAAAAATGCTCAGAAAACACTTTATACAGGTGTGTAACTGAGTTTAGCATTAGCTTGCATTGTAGCAGTGTCTCTGAAGTTCACCATGGTGCAGTTCCAGGACCCATGCTACCTTGGGCGGCACATAGAACTCCAGGATGAAGCGCTCGCCCTCGGACCGTGGAAACGCCCTCCTCAGCAGCAGTCGGCACTTCTGCCAATGGGAGGCGTAAGTGGCGTCGTCAGCCACCATGTAGCGCAGCGCCCCCTCTCTCTGGACCTCCGGCGGCTCTGTCCGTTGCCCGTGCAGTCCCCGAGGAAGGCGCAGCCCCTGGCCATCCTCGTTGGCGCTGTGGCCGCAGCCGGGTTCTGGTGAGGCTCGCCGCTGCCAGATGTCCCGCACACTGTCCACCACACACAGGCTTATTTTGCGCAGGGAGAGGCCCTTCCCGACGGGGTCTCCGGCCGACACGTCCTCCGAGCTGCGTGACTGGCCCAGTGCCCACGCCTTGGGCACAAATGGCTTGGCCCTGGTGTTAGGTTTTCCCAGCCCGCCATCCATGCTGTCCAGGGACTCGTTGGATGTGTCTGCATCCTTACGCTGCTGGCATAGCTTGTGGGCACGGGGTGGTGGGCAGCTGTGGAGACTGGCGAAGGGCACCATGCCATACCTGGGGGCACCGAGCGAACCAGGGCTGCGGCTCAGCGCGGTCGAAAAGCAGTCGAGGAAATGGCGGGCAAAGTGGTGGGAGAAGGTGGCTTGGGCGCCGGGATAGTCATAGCAGGGATTCTCGCTCAAAAAGCGCCGGAACTTTCTGGCGAAGTCGGAGGCTGTGGCACGGGCATGGAGCTCGCAGAACTCCTTCCAGTCAGGCAGCGGGCATGAGGGCAGGTCTAGGTCGCTGGGGGGAGTGTCCCCATTCATCACTGCTCCATTCCACTACTAGAGGGAGCTTGCTGTCAGGGGAAAGGGCAGGCCAGTGTGACACACAAACAAATAATAAATAATAATAAATAAAATCAAATAAACCAGCTGCCCTGTGGCTGTTTTTTATAACCTGGTACAATACGGCATTTTCTATCCCAATCTCATTCCAAACCTTCGACAAGCCGCATTGTGTCTGGGAAAATCCCTCTTTGTGACCCACGGTGCGAGAAACATTGCCTCTATTATAGCTTTCAAATGCTCCACCATGAATGCAGCTGTGTTCGGGTGGGCCGGCCCGAGCCTAGCCCCACCCGGTACAAACACGGAGGCCAGAGAGCGTTGATCGTGTCGGTTACGGTCTGGCCTACAAGGGCTGGATGCCGCTACAGACCCCGGGAGAGTCAGCAAGCAGGGCCAGCTGGCTGGGGGCCGGGGCCAAATAGACGGGGCCGACCAGGCCGGAGAGGCTCAGGAGCACAACACTCAGCCAATCACAGGTGTCAGTCCAGCACGGGTGCTGCCGCTCATCCAGCACCGGTCAGCCAACCAGGGCGCGGGTCGGCAGGGAGGGAGACACCTGTGATCCCTGCGCTGCCCCTAGTAACTCATGACTACAGAAAGACGCTGATTTGACGTGTCCGTCCTACGCGCCAGGCTTCCGAGAATTTTCCACTGCCACGCAGACTCCCCGTAAACCTGGAGCGACCTGCTCTGCCCGGAGCCGCGAGGCCGCCAGCTCGGCCTGTGGCATATGGCCACCCTGGTGGGCCGAAGCGAAAACACTAAAAGATTCATGAGAAAACAGGAGAAACCATAGTGCACGCAGGCAGGCAGTCACATGGATGTTGTGAAACTGACCTCGGATAAACAATTAAAGATCACGGTCTATAGTCTTCCATCCATCCATCCATCTATCTCTTATAACCACTGATAACTATGGAGCGTATCTCAGGAAGCACAGGGTACGAGGCAGAGGACACCCTGGGCAGGATGCCAGGTCTCAGGGGACATGTACACTCTAATTAGAATTTTAAAATCTCTTGAAGGTGCCCGTTTTGCTCAGGCTGACCAGCACAAACAAGTCAGCCGTTCCCCATGTTTGACCAAGGATGGATCGTCACCCCCCCAGATCACGACGATTTGGAAAACGAGGGTGCACCCATCTGGCTTACGATAGAACGACATCCTGGGATTTCTAGTTCTGCTTTAAACCTCCTTTAACAAGATATAACTGGGTGAGGAGGGGAATATTAGCTAATACATCCATTGATATCATAATTAAACGTATGGAGGGTCCATAACAGATAGGAGACAAAATCTGTGCATAGCTCCGTTTCCAGCTCTCTATGTGTGGCTGGGATCTTGGGCACAGCGTCAAAGGTTGCTCAGGGGACCCCTGGGGGGAGGTGAAATGGTGGGGTGGGGGTGGTTACCCTGCATTGCTGCGTGTACGGAGAACCTGTCCACGTTGGGGAAGCCGTCTGCTGCGTCCGCGGTCACTCTCCACGCCTCGCTGGCTGTCTCCCTCCCCAGCAAAATACTCCTAATTCAGCCGCCAGCTTCCTGCAGACGTCCTATGGCCACGGGGCCCGGCAAGCGATGGCGAGTTACCGAGAGCGACCATCGATTAGTGTGTGGAAAACGGGGCAGTGCGAATGAACGGCAGACAGACAAACCAAAGATGGGTAACGCAAGGCTGTCCCTCCAAACCCTGCTCCGGTCAAGAAATGGCCCTAGTAGTTACATGTTAGCATGCGTTGATGGCGGTTTGCAGAACACAGGAATCCCCACATGACCAAGCTACTATTTAAATAAAGAAATTAAGTCTTCTACATTCTGTGGGTTCAGCAAAAAAACAGGCAAACGTTTCTCAACAAGGCTCAGAATCCACAAAAAAAAAGAGGAAGCGAGTCTTCACAAATCTCCATTACTGGAAATGAATCGACAAGGTCCCGGAATTCCAGAGAGAACTCTGGGGGCGTGCTGCTTCCATTCCCAGCCCTCGCCGACTTCCACAGGCTCCATCCGAGTCAAACAGACGTTGCCGGTGCTGTCTATCACACCTGGGGATTTCCTTCTAAATTAAACTATCCGTCTCCCCAAGATTTCTGGCTGGCCTTCACCCCAACCCTACGCAGCACTGGCCCGGACTCACCACAGTCTGGAATCTTCTGTACTTGGTTTGCTGTGAGACCCGCAGTTGTCAGAATCTGAAAGCATTAGTACGACCGTCACCCCCTCTCTCAGCACACAGATGGGCCAGGAGAACCGGCGTGCAGAGATTGCGGCATCAGGGTCTGGGTTTCCACAGCACTGCGCTGGCCATGTTCTGCTCAGAACGAAACCAACACGCCTGTTTTGGGGGAAAGTGATGTGCCCTTTAATGAAAAGTCTATCCAGATCACTATTAAACAAAAAAATACTCTTATGAAGTGTTTCAGTGTTGCTGCTGTGCCCTGAGGTTTAATCCTGACTTCAGCTCCTAACAGGTCAGCCTAAAAGGCAAACACATCCCTGTGAAGAGGGCTGTCGCACGGTGGCGGGGGGTCAAACTGGACCGGGAGCTTGCAATGGCAGCCGAATGGGGGATTCTCACTGCATTCACACGCTAGGCGAGGGATGCCCTACTGGACCCAGCACATGGCTCACGGTAAAGGAGGCTTCCTGGGCTCATTATTCCCGGAAAGCTACCGTTCCGACTGGGAAGAGTCGGGCGGCCGGTTGTCACAGCTGAGGCTCCCGTGTCCTTGCCGGAGTTGGGGGGTCAAATAATTGCTCTTTTAGGCCAGCTGCTAAAACAATCAAGCCTGTGTAAACCAACTCCGGCCAGGCGGAGAAGTGCGGGGGGACAATGAGCTGAGGGGGGTCCTTGCCACGGCCCCCGGACGCACTGGGCCCTCAGCCGCACTCAATCCCTCCCTTTGAGACCACAGGCAGGAAGAGGAAAACATTTTCATTAGCTGCCTGGTGCTGGCTGCCTGTGCTGTTCCCAGTGAAATGACACTTTGTACAACAGAGGGAGCCCCAGGCCATGGAAATGGCCACAGGGGGGCGCCAGGTGGGGGAGTCACTCACTTTCGGGGCTCGTGTCTATGTTAACGAGGCAGCTTCACTTTTTAAGCAGTTCGTGTAACAGCACAACTCACTGAAGCACGCTGGCGGTGAACTGGAGGGCAAGTCTGAAATTATATGGGGGCTGAGTGGGTCGAACATTAGTGAAGCACAAAACAAAAGATGGGTGGATAGAGGGCAGCCCAACTGTGCACTCCCCCCCCTCCAAAGCAGAGACACTTTTCTGAGGTGTACAGGCTGTATGTGGTCGCAGGAAACCAAAATGGCTGAGGTCATTTGACTCGCTTGGGCAGACGGGCTAACGCATGCCCACGCACGCCCACACAGAGACGCTCCGCTTCCCCGTGAGCAGAAAGACAGACCCACAAGTACATTAGCACATTATATTATATATTGAGGGGCACTTTTTGGGACTAATAATGACTGCAATAAAACTCTCCAATGTATGTATTCAAGAGAAACAAAGTACATGAAAAGAATATGTCCACCCAGACAGTATCAGAACCTGATAGTATTAGGATCACTTATACTTCAATATGGACCGATGGGTGAATGTAAAATAAAAGGAGCAAGTGTCCGCTGTTGGACTCCCCATAAGTTTAATAATATGAAGATAATACACACATAGACAGACAAGTGCGGAAAACAGCCGGTTTCACTGGGGACCGCGGCGAGATGAAAGAGCGCCGAAACTGGCACCCGGCTGATCTGGCCAGACGACCCGGTCCGATCCATTCCAACGCATCGCAGTCTCTCATCCAACCAACTGCCTTGTGCATATGGCAGCTGAAGCAGAGGATATATAGACATGGCTCAGGAGTATCCAGCCACTTCTCGTGTCCGGCAGAGAGGTAAGGGATGTTCTACAGCAGGACGCCGTGCACCTCTGAGGATGCCGTACAGCTTCTGCTGCTTTGGGTCTCCGGAGACGCACAGCATCCCGCTTCCCTCGGGCGTCCCACTAGCAAATCTCCGCTGGGATAACTTGTGACTTCCACCCACGTTTAACCTCATGTGCACGTTTTAAACAGATCTGTACGGAATGCATTCGGACTGGGACCATTATTTGTTATGTTACTTCTAGCGGTGTAACTTTAAAAGGAGCAACACGAGAAGTAGGTTCGAGGTTTGTATTAGCCCTTGGAAAAAACATCCGGTTTTAGTTTCCAAATTGCATATTGCGGAATAGAAGCTCTTTTTACCTTAAGCAGAAAAGCAACAAACACGAAGAATCACCTCGGGAGAAAAAATCTAAATTTGTAAGGTATTGAATGAGGCATCGTTTTAATGTATGGGCGACTGTTCCGTTTGCGAAGTGAAGCGCTGAAACTCGTATACTGTTACCGCACGTATCGGGTTTTGCCAGATAAAAACGAAATCTCTCTTGTTTATCGCGATTAAGGGTATTTCAGGTCAAGGTGGAGTTGGGTGGTGTATAAGGCGCTGTACCCCACCAGCGTCTCCCCACCACTAAACAAGTGAACCCGTGTCACTTCTTTGAAGTAGCACACAAACACTCATGCATGGCCAGCATATCACTCTCCAATGAGCACGATTCGGCACCAGAGCGCGTTGGTGAGTAACAAGACCCCACACCCCCACAAAAACTCTATGGACGCGTCTGAAAACTCCTGTATGTCGTTAACATTTACTGATAAATGAAATACAACGAATTTTGACTGGGACGAACGCAGTACCTTACGGGAGAAACCAAGGGCCGTACTTACCTTATAAACTGTCCCTCATTGCATGGAGTTTTCCTTAAATATGGGAAGTTCGACTGCTTATTTTCATACCGATTTTACACCTTGACGTATGTGGGGTTGGAAATTCTTGGATGTCGAGCCACTACATCTTTCCCATGCTTCCGTCCTGCGTACACTGATCCGTGGGCTTTGGAGGAACATTCACTTACACACACACACACGCTCATGATTTTTTTTTTTTTTTTGGGGGGGGGGGGGGGGGGGGGGTCTGTCACTGTCATCTGTTTAGTGCACATTGGCGCTTAAAGGAGACGCGCAGCATTTTTCCAGTCACCAGCCATGCGCGCGTCTGAAAGCTTCCCAACCTAAACACTGCGATATAAAATGGTGGTGCAAAACGGGGCATCTTTCTGCCTTTGGGTGGTGAGAGTTTAGCATAATCGTGTACTGATCTCCCCCAAAGATTTTATACTAGGCTTTGCGTTTGTGTCGCTTCACAAACCTCGAAGCTCCTTCTGCGCACCAGATCCGTCCGCAGAGGAAGCGGCATTTCCCACGGAAATGCTGCAATTACTGACGCACGACTTCTCCTCCTTTAAATCGTTAAATATTCAAAAAGTCCCAATCTAAGTCGCGTGCTGCTCTTAACCACGGGCTGCGTCTAATTTCTAAAACTTTGCGGTGATCATACAACGCCTGAAACTAAGTGGGCTCCCGAAGCTGCTGTTTCTCATGCTTCACTACAACTGTGAAGTAGGGCTGCGACGTCAGTTCGGACTCGATGTAAGCCTTTAGTGCAGTCAATATTAAACATTGCTATGGTGTGGAGGGTTTTGTGGCAATCTTCGATAAATAAATATAAATGTTTATTAAAATCATAATAATTGAAATGATCATTTAAATTATTTTTTATAAATAGGTCTTTTAAATGATCATTTAAATTATAAAGTATCATTTAAAATCCGGTTGATAAAAATGTGTAGTTATCCTAAAGTTTGAAGAGTTTATTTAAGATTTTGGGAAGTTTGGAAGCTTGTGTAATACACATTTCCAGTCTTAGGTTAGGATAGGGACAATAACTGAACTGTTATCCTAAAGTTAGGAGCTTCTTTATGATTCTGGGAAGTTAGGATGTACAGTATAAACAGCCCTAGGACGGATCAGATTAAACGCGGTTATAAATGAGGATCCAATCGACTAGGCGAGATCGATCTGGTGTGACATACTTTGCAATGTAACCAATCAGATGTTACATGTTGCTTAGAGCCCGCCCACTGAGTTTGGTGGGTGACTTTGACAGATGATTTAAATCAGGGTTCTTCAACTCTGGACCTCGATTCCAAATCCAGGCCGTGTTTTCAGTTCTCCCAGGTTGTTGTTTAATAATTACTGATTCTGATTGGTCAGAGGCTTCTCACCTGACTGACAGGTAAAGGAAGGCTGCAAAACCGGCAGTGCTCGGACTTCGAGGACCGTGAGTTGAATAACCCTGATTTAAATGGTTGTTGGTATGATTAAATGGTGATTTAAACAATCATTTAAATGACAATTTAAACGATAATTTAATTATTTAAATTACATATTTATTTATTGAATATTGTAACAAAACACCCTCCATATTGCAGTAAACACAGGCTAATTCATTCTGGGCTCCAGTTGTGGAATAAGACAATGAAAAATAATGTTCGGAATTAACCTCCACCTTTGGTGTCATGCAGCTTTAAAGGGGATTGAAGTATATAGCATAAGAGTGAGTTTGATATTGGGAGGGGGACACACCTTAATAATTTATATACAAAGGTCTTTTTATTTGGGGAATGAATTAAGCCAAATTAACTTTTGGGGGGTCTACATTGTGCAGCCTTTGAGACTCTAGAGCACATATTAGGTATCAATAAATACTTCTGAGAAGAGAAATAAATAAAGCCATGCGAGAGAGACGAGCGGAAGCCAGGGGTCTGGCTTTGGGCCACAGAATATCACTCTATTCATCTCATCAAACTTTATCTGCCAGCAGGAGAAAGAACCCCCCGCCCCCTGCATGGTGTTAAACGATTCTCACCATTTGCAGAATGGCTTTTCTAATTGCAAATGAAGTGCACTTGTTTGAATCTAAATCAGAAATCCTGGACGAGATCTTCAGCAGACAGAAAGAGCACGCTTCTTAATCCTGTTACGTTTGTGTACCCATGACGTCCATTAACCATCGCATTGGTGGATCCACGTGACAGGAACTGTCCCACTCTTACTGCGCCAGTCTCCCTGCCTCCCTCTCCATCCGCTCTGGGACAGGCGATGTCCGGTGTGTTAAAGGCACTGGCTATTCAGACACAGAGCAATATTTTCTTCAGTTGAAAAATCATCATTCTACGGAAGGTCGGTGGTTCAATGGTCCGTTGTTACTCTCAGCACAGCATAGTGGCGGGGGTCTATTGTAATCACAAGGCATGCTATGGAGTTTGGAATGTCCCGTGTGTCAACGAAGCAGCTTAGCATTCGCATGTTGGACAGATTTGGAGAGATCTGGGGACCGCTTTGGCCTGCCGCAAAACTGTAAAACATGTGTCCGACAGTCTATCTAACTAACCACAGATATTTTTCCAGATGTTCCCTGGATGTCTGTATCAGCAAGAGAAAAGTCTTCCTTGCAGAAAGACCCTGATATTTTCTACAGGATGTTTTTTAAGTAATGTTAACATTTTTATAAACCGTGTCCACACTGATGCATTTTATGCGGAAACAAGATCATTATTTTTATTTATTAAATCTAGATACTATGTAGAAAATGTTACTGATACTTTTTCTTATCCCATTCATTCATAAGTTGCCTTACATATTTTGTTGCGATTTCCATTCATCGCACAAACATGCAGCATTGTTTCCAGAAGTACATAGAAAACTGAGCGCATTGATATAAACGGCATCCACCACCACCACCCCAACACACACACGTACACACTGCGCATGTGGGCAGAAGCTGCGGCGTGCAAACAGCACGAAGGTAAAGCCATGTAGGAGGGGGCTGTTATTGTGCAATGGTGAAGCTCGAGCTCTTTTAACGTGAAAAATACCTCAGTATAATTATTGCTGCTCACTGGTAAATTATGCCTTCAGACGTATAAAGACCTTCTAAACCACAAAGGTTACGTGCTGTTCCACGGGTGACATTTTGGTGAATAGCGTTAATACGAGTAACATTGTAATGAGCAAACAAAAAGGAAAATGTCTGATCTTATGTAGAGACTTTCGTGCAAGCAGTAGAGAGAGCGCACTTCAGTCTTTAACTTATACACACAAAATTTCTATGTCTTCTGTCAGTTATAATCAGATGATTCAATGCCACCATCGGGCTGTTGTGACGGGATGGTTAATCAGAGTATCTATAGGTTACTGTAAGGAGAGTGAGATGTAAGGGTCAGATTATCAGTGCTTACAGCTGGATGCTTCCTGACATCCCTGGAGAGTAAGGGGGGGTCGTGGAGAGGCAGTGCTTGGGCAGCAGTAGAGGGTGGGGACCTGGATGGCCATATAAAGGTCAGGGGGTGGAGGAATTGAGGCAGGGTTTGTTTACTCCAGTAAAAACAAAAAACACAGAGCCCTAAGCGGGGAAGGTGTAACATCCGTGGGCCTGAGTTCCTTATACAAAGACTCGGCTGGAGCCAACAAGTTATTAATAATTGAAAAACATTGAACCGTAATGAAGTTACTTGCCTGATGCGTGGTCTTAAAGACTGGGACCCAGCCAGGATGAAATCAGTCTGAATAAAACAGGAGTGAGCAGCCCTGTGCGTGTGTAATGCGAACCCAAGCCCTGCCCCGGGATGCAGGAAGCCGAGGCTGTGATTGGCAGCGCGATGATCTCGCCCATCGTTACCTTCAAAGCCACAGTTCTCCTGTCATCTGGAGACTGAACCAAGCTGCTCACAGGGACATTCTTCTAGCCAACTGTGGGGGGGCTTTAGGAGGAAAGAGGAGGATGGTGGGCACTGTCCTGACAGGACACACACCCCTTCGGCCCCCTCCTGAGCCAGCGCTTTGAAGCTGAATGTCAACTGTTTACCTCCAGCCGCACACCTTTGGCCACTGGCTGCGCCGATGTCACAACGCTACCTGCTGGTGCACGCACACGCACACACAAATGCGGGTGTGCAATATGTGACAGCAGCTGATGGAGGCTGCAGATCTCAGGTGGCTGTCAGTCCTTATATTCCACGGTTCAAAGAGAGTTTGGCCAGCAGGGGGCGCAGTGGTTAAAACATGGGCCTGTAATGTGAAAGCTGTTGGTTGGCTATACCCAGCAGTATAGCAGTATAACCTTAAGTGTCTTCTGAGCGTATGGGTGTGTCAGTGGTGGGGAGGGCACACTTTGGACACGCCCATGAGAGAAATGACTGCACAGTTTGGGGAATTTCAAAAACTAAAGGATATCACTTGAATGGCAAGGGAACTTTGCTGCGTGCTCATGGCGAGTGTGTCACTGCTGCTGTCACCTAATGCCACTGCCAAGCTGGATGGTTCTGTCTGCCTATGACCTCATGGTCATGTGACTCAAGCAGCTGCTGTCACAGGAAATCCGTTCAATAGAACGTCCAGTGGGGAGTTATGACAGTGTGACTCTGTTTCCATGGAAACACCCCAGGGAAAGGCAAAGGAGCTGGATTTAAATGTATTTTTTTTGGGGGGGGGGGGGGGGGGCACAACAGAGTTCGGGGCATTCATTGCTCCAACTCTGAAATAATCCTGAAGCTATATGGATACATCATGGACTATTTTAAACAAAAGATATTTTTCATTATGCATTGTGAATATCAGAATGTCTGACACATTAAGGATTAAACCAAAGGCAGCTACTCATGCTAATAACACCCCCCCACCACCCCGCGGGCCTGGCAGGACCTCGGACCCCTGGGCACATTGGCAATAGCACATTAATGCTTCTGCTAAACTCATGTTCACCCTGGACTGGACCCAGGGACAAAGGAAAACAGAAAGCACTTCAGTTTTACTCAACACTCTGCTGCCCCCCCAGCCCCATAATCCTCTCCTCTCCTCAGAGGGGCACAGCGCTGCCCTCAAAGCCAATAGGAAAACTCTCCCCAGGTTGACACGCATGCAGGAAGCCCATGGCGTTTAGAGGGCAAGGGAAAAAAAAAAAAAAAAGAGCACAAGCTTAAACTCACCTCCTCGTTAAAACAAACACCTCTCACCCCCTGCTGGACGCACCGTGGAAATTCAATCCAACCTCTAATTCCAAATGTCACCAGTGCTGGACGGGAAGGCAGCTTTAGGCTTAGAATGAGGTGTCTGAGGATGACTGGACCCACTGAAAACACCGGCTAGTTTCCATTCCAGCTCCCACACACACACACGTGTGAGCCTATGCCCTGCCCCTCCCAGGACATAATTTTTATAATGGGGGGGGGGGGGGGGCTGGGGAGCTGATTAATGGATGAGTAAAAGCATGGAGCCCACTGTCTTTGGGACTCATGAATAATTCAGGTTCCAACATGGCTTACCAAAAAGAAATGCCCCACAGGACTATGGATGAAGGGGCATTCATGGAGCGTTGCCTGCTCCTTGGATAAGGATTACTCATCTGTCTCTCACACACACACACACACACACACACACACACACACACACACACACACACACACACACACACACACACACAACCCCAAGCTTAGGGTAACAGGTGCAACGTGACCCAAACAAAATGCTATTCTGCTTCACACCAAAGACTCCAGTCCAGCAGGGGGCAGCAGAAGTATTGGTGGGTCTGAGGCCCCTCTGGGGGGGGGGCAGGTACTGGAGGACACAGAGAGACTGGAGGACAAAGGATGAATGCTCAAACTTTATCATGGATACGGGGGTGGGGGGATATCAGAAATAAGCAGGAGAGATTGACACGGCAGATGAAGTCATTATGACATGCAGACACACATCTGACTGGTCCATCAAAACTGCAATACAATCAAACAGCTCCTGCTGTGACACATATATAAGGGCCGACTGCACACCAGTTACATTTCTGATCAGACAGGTGTGGCCTGGGTCTTCAAATACCAGTTGCAGAAAACACACACACAGTTTCAATCTATATGCAGCCTTGTCAGATTTCAACCTGGCCAAATCAAAACTACACTGCAGCAAACATATATAACTGGACATAAATGATTTGTCTGATTAAATTTTATGTTTAAATGTTTGTTTTCCCCTGCTATCTAATCTCATAAGATCAAGAAACCAAAAAAAGCACAGAGATTATCCTCTGTGGAAAAGAATTTAACTCCCATATATATTCTTAAATGTTTCTGTAATTCTATGTTTATGTGACAGAGGAAAGAAGCGACTACACTAAAGCTATATTTGAGTTGGGATTTCCCAGTGAATTAACACCAAACACTGGACTTTCATGGTGATGCCAACACGCTCCCCCTAGTGGGTAAAAGCCATCACTGCAAGACAGACAGGAGAGCGGTTCTTGGGGTCCGGGCTGCTGAGAGGGATGAAGTCACTGCCACATCTCACCGTTCTCCCCGTTCTCATGGAAACGGTGCAGGTGATCGGAGTACCTTTACAAAAAAAAAATCACATGAGAACGGGCATGGTTAAAAGCGGGATGTTCCTGAGAGAGAGCAGAAAATCATACATTTCCAACTTTTAGATGAGTCACTTCCACTATGCACATATACTGTAAATATACCTATATATAGTGAAAAATGTAATTGTGGGTGACTCTAAACCACTGTGTGATTCTGATTAGATATTTGACTTCAGCAAAAAAAAAAAACAAAAAAACGCAAGATTCAGCTATTTTGATTCGTATGACAAAGTACAAATCTGTGGACCAGTGCTACATAAATAATCATTGTCCCCCCCTTGTGGATCAGCTGGTCTTCTGCTGAACTGAACAGCCGACTGGCAGATACATGGGGTGTGAAGACACAGCCCAGCGTGGGGGAGGGGATGTCAGCCCCCAGCGGCCAACATGAGCCCCTCTGGACAGACGCGTGCCGGCAGTGGCTCACTTCTTAGCGCAGTACGCGCTGCAGTCCCGGCCGATGCTCTCACTCCACGCTGTCTTGTACAGCACCTGCCCATGAAAGCGGAACCGGTCAGGTCTGGATCAGAGCGATGATTTTGGGCAGGCATGAGAAGACGGACATCTCTATGGCATGGCTAAAATACAGGACTGTGATATCACTGACCAGGAAGACCAGGCAGTGCAGAAAGATGGTGTAGAAGAAGGCGATGGTTCTGGCCATCTTGTTGGAGAGGATCAACCGGCCCTTGAGAGAGGGAGTCCATGGTCAGAAATGATCTGGGGAGCATGGCTGGATTGCTCAGGGTAAACGGTATGGTCAAGCAGGCTCCAGCAGGGGGTGTAACTCACCATGCTAAGGGTGGCCTTGTCCCAGGGACTGAGGCTCAGGTACCGGCGCTGACGCTCCTGTAACAGGATTAAAGGCAATGATTTTTTAAGCAGGTTACACCCATAAAAGTATGAACAGGAATGGCACTGGGATGGCGTGTTTAAAGCGCCGTTTACCAGTGCTCACACTTTCGGAAGAACCCCTCACCCGCTTGCTGAAGGAGGCAAAGGGGTCCAGTCTCTCCTCGTACTGCGACGAGTAGCGCATCACGGTGTCGTCGCTGCTCCCGGCCTGCAGGGGGAGACGGAGAGCTTCAAGCACAAGCCAAGCAAAAGCCACCGATCCGGTGAAGCATCACGCACCCGTCCCGGGTAGCTCTGCAGGAACTTGATCTTCTCGTAGAGCTTGATGTTGTCCGCGCGCAGGCTGTCCAGCTCATTCTGCAGGGCCTGCATGGTCTGCTGGAGTGAGCGGCTCTCCTGTATGGGGGGGGGGAGGGTCAGGTGCATTTAACTTAATTACTGACTGGTAACACTTTTTAACACAACCACAGCCAGAGAGATTGGTGGTCATCGTATGCATGCACCCTGGAGTCTGAGGCAGTGTGAAAACCAGGACTTCAGTGACTCACAGTTTCCAGCTCCTGGTTGCGAGCACGGAAGCGCTCCCTCTGGCTGGATATGATGGAGAGCAGGGAGTCCATCTGCCCCTGGGGGAGCTCGCCTTTGGTAGGGGGGGAGACGCCTGCAAGAAGCACAGCCGGCCCTCAGCGTGGCTCTACGCGCCTATGGCAGCTACGCGGGACGCCTTCGCTAAGCCATGTCACAAACTCCCAGGTCACCCTGCAAAGGTGGCTGCATCCCCATTGGTCAGCCAAGGAGGGTAGATACCCTCCCCTTCCCGACTTACCTGGGAACAGAGCTGTAGCCTCTTTGATGGGTTCAGGGATTTGGCCCAGGTGGCTGAAGTCTGCCCCCTGCAGGAAGAGGCACGTCAACCACAAAACATTCCAATATGTTTCCTCAAACATATTAATCACTCTGCTTAATCTCTGAAGGTACATTACTGGGTAAAAGTCTTAGGTAGGCAAAGAAAGTTTAAAATGTGTTAGCTTACACGAAACCTGTTAAAATCACCCCATTATTTCCAGGAACCATACAATACATTCAAGAATTTATGGACTCGACCACTAGCACAGGGGCCCACCTCAGCGTCGGGCCGCGGCAGTGAGGACATGGCCTGCACGGTGCTCAGGTCCTGCTCCAGTTTCAGGATCAGCTCCTTCTGCTCAGCGCCAATCCGCACCGCCTCGGAGAACTCCCGCTGCAGGTCCGTGTAGCGGCCTGGAGGCCCGGGGGGGTGGTAGGGGGCCACAGAACCACAAACAGGCGGGACAGCGAGTGTCAGGCAGAGGATCCCCATCACCGGGCCGTGATCAGGTCACATGGGGAAATCAGCAGAGCTGCACATCACTCACAAACCAGAAAGTGCTCAACTGTATGGTGCATCACATGACCACTTACCAATCACGTCTGGGCGTTTAGGGACCTCACTGCCGAGGGGGGGCACCACAAAGCCAGGCCCACATACAGCCTGTCCGCCCACCAGCACCCCCCCCCCCCAGGAACACACCTGAACACCTGTTCTGTATAACATTCATACACAGAAGGTCGACACCCCGGTAACGGAAGAATATCTGATCCAAAGGAACAACCCCCCCCCCCACCACCTGATTCAGAATGCTTCAGTAAGTAGAGCACATGAGATTGCTATTATATATAAATATATATTTAAAAAACAGTGTTTACAAAACAATCTTTAGCATTGCTTTACAAAGACGTAATTCCGAAGGCCCCCACGAAGAAACGCTCCCGCCCACTGAAAGAAAATTGGCACGTGCCAGGGTTTATCTGTACAAGTGACCCCCCCCCCACCCTTGCCGGTAAGGGTGTAAGCTGCCAAAAGCGGAGCCAGGAGAAGGCCATTGGCACGACGACGCCAACGCCGTTTGCAGACTAAACAGCATGCGCGTGCCAGAGGCTGCTGCCAGTTCCGGGCCCGGGCCGGACAGACCCACACGTGATGCCTGGGAGCCAGGACCCGGTTAAGGGGGGGTGGCCGAGCTGCTGAGCCATAAGGTGAGCTCTGTACGCGGAGCGGGAGACGAGCCGATCCCCGCTCCAGAACTTCCTGAGCTCGCGGTGAGTGATGAAAACGAGAAAAACGACTTACACACGTAGCTGGTGTTTGTATAAAAGATATTTACTTCAATGATCACACCTAGGGTGCTAGTGAATAATAATAATAATAATAATAATAATAACAATAATAATAATCATAGTACAACATGTGAGTTCCATACAGTGATATTGCTTATTAAATCCATATTGTAGAGGGACTTTCTCTCAGTGCTCAGAACAGACTAAATAACATGTTAAAACAGCACAAAACAAAAAACCAAAAGAAAAACAAGTCTGAAAGAAAAAGGTGTGTTGCTACTGGAAGAAAGCAGCTGACACTGCTAACCATTAGACGTCCCAGTCCCATTTGACAGGCCGGCCAGGACCGGCTGCCCCACGAACTGCCTGCGTCGGCTTGCTGGGCCGGGAAAGCCCCCATTCGGGTCACGCAGGGTACGGTCAGCATCCATAACCCACCGTCCCCATAGTGACAAACACTACAGAACAGCCTGGGGCGCATGATGCAGGCACCCGAAGGGGCAGCCCTGGTCTTTCAGGACCTCTTTACAAAGACATAAGTACTTTCATTGGGAAAGATGTTTTGTTGGGACTTTTACTGTAACATCTGGGTAATCAAACTTCAATGTGAAGTTCACTATCCGAGTACAACAGCATCAACGCAAAATAAGAGGGTTTTTCTTTTTAAAAGAGGTCTCCTGAGAAATACAGGTACTGGATTAATTTCAACAGCCCTCAAAACACGTGTATTAAAACAAATCTAAAACGGTTAATATAGCTATTATATATGGGAAAAACCCCTTATCAATTTTTTGGTAATTTTTTGGTATAAAACTGTGCTACACCACCATTTCTTAAAAAAAAATTAAAAACAGGTAACAACTTTTTCTCTTTCTGGAAATCAGACGAAACATAGTGCGCCTCCTATTGGTCTGTAACAGGTACAGGTAATGTAACAGGTACCATGTCTCGGGTTTAAAAAGGAGTCTGGCGTGATGGCGGCTATGTGAACATACCAGAAGCCCACATGAGAAGCGGTGAGCCCCCCAGTCTGAAGAGAACATGGACACACCCTGTTTCAATTCCACGGAGCTGAGAGCAGCTCTACTAGAAAACTGCTTATAAACCTGGTAAGAAGTAAAGTGATTCAGCACGGAGGGCCAGAGAACAGCAGGTGTTATTCAACCCCCCCACCCCACCACACCCTCAGCGACGTTTTTAAACTAATCTCAGTACACAACCCCCCCCCCACCTCCGGCTTAAGACTAAGTGTCATACAGCTAATCAAGCAAAAATCAAGTTTAGTGAAAGGAAAAAGACTGGTAAGCTCAGCACAAACCAGGGACACACATACCTCACCTGTCAGAAAGACCACAAAGACAGCACTTCAGAAGGGACGTGACCTACGGAGCAGCAAGGCACTGTGGGAAGTGTAGTTTAGCTGATCATCACAGAACCGTGTCCCAGAGATGATACAGCACTGCATGTTGGGATGTTGGAGCGCTGACCTTAGTCTGCATGTCTTACCAGTTAAATCAACGTAGCACAAACTCAAATTCTACGGCATCAGTGATCTGGTGTGGAGAGATGAAGACCACAGCTGCCTCCGATTACACTGGGACCAGTCACTGCAGCTCTCAGTTCCTGTTCCTCGGGAACCAAAACCCTGTGACTGAAGGTGGCCAGCAACCAGCAGTGGGACAACATTGCAGAAACATATATATAACGTAATATAGAGTTCATTTACAGAATGCTACCTCCCGATCGAGCCACCCGAAATCCCAACGGCAGCATGCCAGTCGCTGTCATGTGATGGTCCTCTTCACTAGACCTCCCAACGGGGTCTAATATGCCCCAGAGCAATCGCTGGGAGTCCATACTAACCCCACAGAGCACTAATACTTAAGACACTAAAAAAATACACTGAGATGTTAATTCAAATGTGGAATGGGCATAATATTAGCTGCACAGCTTGAGGGGACAGTGTATAAAATCTCAGCAGAGCACTGGAAGCTCTTCGACACACACATCTGAAAGACCACGCTTAGCGTGTTTTTAATGCTCTTAATGGAGTCATTTTGCCCGACTCGCTGTACAACAACGCGGAATTTAAACATCCTTCGCAGAAATGCTTGTACTTCACGAGGGCTGTTAATCTCACCTGGCACCTCAAAGGGCTAGTCGACAAGTGCACGTTTGAAACGGGGTGAAACTTTGAGGACACTCCCTTATTACTACTCCAAATATACAAATGAGTACAAAAAACACACTCCTTGACCTGCGAGGATGACCACACAGTACACAAACTCTGAAGAATCTTCTCGTCTCATGTCACGCATGCAAGTTAGTCAGCCTGTACATAAAAAAAAAAAAAGTTTAAGAAAATGAATAAGTTACCAGCTGCAAAGGGATCGTTTCATCATGTATTGATGATTTGGTCCTTGTCCACTTTAAAAGCCGACCTGCACTGTGAACCCTAGGGGCCACTGCTCTGAGAGCCAACCCACGGCAAACACGACGCTCCCGACCCTCTCAAAATGCGCTGACGTCGCACGTCCAGTGCCAGATATGCGAGAGAGAAGGGGTGGATGCCCCAGGGTGGCCTGCTGATCTCAGCACTCGTGCAGCTCCCGTTAAACGCACCAGCGGGAGTCACCACTCATTGTGGTAAAAAAAAATAAATAAAAAAATTAGTGATCAGAAGGTGAGAGATTCTAAATCAAAGGTTTGGAGGCCTTTCCTCAGGAAGACGGACACACACGTCCCAGTCGGGGCGGTGCCTCTATGTAAGCAGACCACCGTCTGGACTCCAGGAGACTCCAGTTTCGACCACCAAGCAAGTGGGGAGTGTGACCTTTTAGGCTTAATTATGCAGGGAACCACGCAGCAGGTCTTTGAATTTCTCCCCCTCATTTAAAGCGAATATCACGCCAAAGCTTTTGCAGTTCGTCCTGTGATACAAACAGAATGGGACCAACCTAAGCCTTGGCTGGGGGGGCACAGTAAGTTCTTGGTTTCAAAGCGCTCTGGAGGCAGGGTCTGGCTCTGTGTGACACCAGAATCACGCATTCAGTCACTGAAGGCTAACCCTGAGCACACATCTTGGCACGCAATGGGGACCAGCCTGTCACACTCGCATGAATATTTAAAGTCGAAGCTCAGGTAAGACAGCAGAAGTGTTATATTAAAACAGCTTATTCTAGAAACATCCGGCCAAACAGGAAAACCAGTCCAGCCAGAAATGCAGTATAAAACTGACAGAACGTGCGTTGCATTGCTAGATCTTGAGGGTAACTCCGTAACCCAAACACAGAGCCCCCCCCCTTCCCGGCTGGGGGTGTCACTGGCATTACATTACCGGGGGGGGGGCGGGGGTGGATCAGATAGATATCAGTGACATCGTTATATCAGCGGGAAGTCTGAAGCCTCCTGGAGCCACTAACCACTAACGTTGCCCCGCTGGGAAGCACCTGGGAGATGGGACACCTAACAGACGGGGGAGGGGACGGGGGGAGGGCTTGTGGAATGTATGCTAAATATTAGCTTGTTGAGGTGTTCAGTACTGCAGTGCTATTTAAATATTTAAATGGCTAAAAATGAAACAGCGCACAGGGCTGCATTATTCAAAGGGTGACCTGAAAAGGCTGCAGGCTGTGCAGCTCTCTCACGGAGCTGCGCAGAGTAACTGCGAGAGCTCATTGACACGCCTGCACGTGCAGCTACAGCATGTCTGCAAATGTCAGCCAATACTGCTCAGTCTACGAAAGAAAGGACTGCATCGTCCGACCCACAGTAAAACCTAACCGACCACGGTAAGATGCCTGATTAAACATGCCTATAAATAACCAGAATATAAAAAAGGAACTATTCTTAAAATCATACGAGAAGTAGAAAAATTACCTACTGGCCTGGAGCTGTAAAAGCAGGAAAAGGACAAAATGATGAGACACACAGGCATTCAGTCACACAGACAGCCTCACAGACAGAGAGGGACTTACGGCACACCACACACTCCGATGGAGGCCAACGGCCAATCCCCCCCCTCACCCACACCATCACTTCTGCCCTGCCGGGTCGGAGGGGAGGGGCTCTTCCTGTGACATGTGACAGAGGCTTTTATTTATTTATTTATTTTACACTGGCCTGTATCTCTCTTCTTGTGCTTGTGAAACATCTGACATGTGTGAATGCATGTAAACAGACACGGATTTGCAGAGCCCCAGAGAGACCTGGTTCCAGAACACCGCTGGCCCCCCCTGACCTGGGACACCCCCCCCCTCCCCCAATAGTGTCTTTAGCCCAGGGCTAGTGTGCCTGTCCAACTATGAGACCCCTGTTTAAACATCTGAAACATCTCTTTAGACTTCCTGATTCAACATTAAGCCTTTACTCTCGCGCACGCACACAGACACACACACACACACACACACACACACACACACACACAACTGGGTTAAAACAGCAAATCAGTACTACCTCAGTCAGGAATGAGTCCTTACCAGCTGCCCTGTGACCCACTGGAAGTTCCTGACATAAACCTTCAAGTGAAGTTAAACTACAAGAATTAAGCAGGTTTCACACTTTAAAACAGTAGCTCTTCATACTTTTGTTTTTTTGACTCCCTGAACAGGCAGGGATCCACACTTAGCTTGGTTTAAAGTCGACAGACTGTGTAATCTCAAAGTGGCCAGAACACTGCCTTTACAACATTTTTCTTCCAAGGAATTTAAGTAAAAAGAATTCTTTTTTTTTTTTTCCAAGTGCTGTAAGGGATTCCTCCAGGCCATTAGATGGCAGACTGAGGGGTTCAAACTGCTCCATATCAGCCTCGCGATGATCCTTGCAAGTCTCACTTCTGCGTAATCTTCACGGCTGACGGCCAGGGGACGGGCCAGGTGGAGCGTCCATGACAAAGAAAAAGGAGAAGAACAGAAAAGGGCAAAACAGGGAAAAAACTCGAGGGGACATGGCCCAGGACACCAAGGTGATGGACAATCCCCTAAAGAGGGAGTGATTGCTTATTCCGGCAGTTTCTTGAATCCTCGAACCCGGTACCTCCTAGGATTTGATGCGCTGTGGCCTCAGCTGGGTCTGCTCTTGCTGCAGCCCTTGGGATGGAGCCTGGGCCCTCTGTCCAGCAGGGCCTTCAAGTGCTTTTTGGAGTAACTCGACCTGTCCCGCTGCATTACCCCCTTCGTCCTCTAGGGCGGTGCTTCAGAATTCCCACTCGGAGGGCTCCTCGCGGCTTGCCGCTTTCTCCAGCCGGTGGATAATGCTGTTGAGGTTGGCTGCCTTTTTCTCACGCAGGCTGCTGTCCCGTGGTTTGCGTTCTGTGCTAGCAGCCGCCTCAGAGAAGCTGAAGAGGCCCCCGCTGGAGCCGCTGGGGCCCGGTGCGCCCGGCTCAGAGGTGGCCGCGTCCGGCGGGGCAGGCGATGGCCCCGGTGTCCCCACGGTGACATCTCCCCGGGGCTCCCTCCGGTCCCCCTCCCTCTCTGAGGTGCTCCCCCCACTTTCGCTCTCACTGCGTTTGCTTTCAGCACCATCACGGCTGTCGGCTTCGCCCGCTTTGCCCTCCCCAGCCGCGCCGGTTCCTCCTGCTTGGCTCTCCTCCACGAACAGCTCCCTGCGTATACGGGACCTGGAACACATGAAAGGGGGCGGAGTCACATCAGGCACCCGGGCACGGTGACTGTGGCCCCCGACCCGAGCAGACTTGGCTCAACCGCTGACCTGTAGTTGTGGAACCAGTTGATGACGGTGCTGGTCTTGAGGTTCAGCTGGCTGGCCAGCTCCTCAATGGTCCTGGGTGAAGGGTACGGCTTCTGTTGGTAGGCCCGTTTCAGGGCCTCCTTCTCCTCGGGGGCCAGGACAACACGTTGCTTCTTCAGCTGGTGCTGGGGGCTGCTGCCCCTGCTGGTGTCCCCCCCCGACAGGGTGCTATCCACTGGCTGTGGCTCGGTCACCGAGCCGTGTCTCCGTTTCATGTAGGCTATGGACACGGGGGGGGGGGGGGGCACAGTGAGCGTGTGACCCCACATGGACACAGAGACAGGGCAGGGTACCAGCAGACAGGCCTCAATTGGGATCACAGCGGGAGGTTTATTCTTGAATATAAATGTCTGTGAAATAGCTCAGCACATTTATACAGCTGTAATACTAATGACCTAAAAAGCAGTTACAAAAATGAGCCGATATATATTATGACCACCAGGGGTCAGTGTCAGCACACAGATGGCCCACGATAGACAAAATACTGCTGACATCCTCCTACCACTTCAGTATTAGGAACTAGAGGCTGAATTATATTACGCTGTGACCTACGCTGTTTCGAGCATTTATATTTGTGCGCTGGCGTGTGCATCGCTCAGCAATTACACGTCCAAAACACTAGGTGGTGCATAATTTTGTATGCTGCAGTTATTCTCTTCCCACCCTGCGATATATTCAATTGTTGAATCGTGCAATTGAAACAAAAGAAAAAACAGACATTCAACAAAGTATCAATTTATCGATTCCTGGTTATTTTTGAGCTGCTCCAAACTTCCTGCTAATAATTGTGGCAAAATGTTGAGCCACTACAAAGACACTTTTTATGCATCTTGTAAAGTTAGTGTCTATACTACTACTTATTATTTTTTATTTTTTTTAGTTCAGTACGAATTAACTTAATGGAGGCAAGTGAAATTGGCGTTGGCATCCTGAGTGTTTTGCAGACCCATTGCGACGCCTAGGGTGGGTTATTTAATTCCATAAATTCTATATATTAATCTAGAAATGACGCTTCTTTCAATTGGCCATATAAGTACACCTGTGATGTACGCTTTCTTCACTCCCAAAAAAAACAAAGATACCAAGCACACCAATCACTGTTCTTGCACTCTGCATCACCACAACATGTAGTTACATTTCTGGGGAGGTTTACGCAGTGACGGCTACCACTGTCCGTGAGCCTCTCCACGCCGTGTGGGTTACCGCCCTCCCCGCACCCCGCTCAGTGGCGCCCCCCTCAGGCTCACCTTTCTTCTCCAGCCGCTTCATATCCATCAGCTTCTCCACATTGTGCGGGTCCCTCAGCCAGAGCTGCATGCGGACGAAGGGCTCGCGCCCCTTCAGACTCAGCTTGTGCCAGGGTTTGGGCCGCGCCAGCAGGTCCGACACGGAGCCCTGCGTCAGGCCCAGGATGGTCTCGCCGAATAGGCGCTGGCCTGCAGTGAGGGAGTGTGCGGGGGCAGAGTCAGCCAGCGGCCTGGGGATCACTGCTACCCAACCAACCTCACTGACACAGAGTCATTATGATACCAGGCCCTGGAAAGGGGGAACAATGCTCAGGATTCTGGGGGGCGAATCATGCTCAGAACAACCCCATCCATTACTACTGGGTGGGTGGAGTGGCTTTGGGACTGGCCCTCCTCACTGGCCTAGAAAGCTAATCATTAATAGGCTCTGGGTCTCATGGTACCACAGTGGTTCCGCTCATTGAGCTGTCATGTGACCTGTGACCTATGCTATTGCCACAGGCCACCAGCTGACCATGGGGACATGGACGACCAGGACTCGGGGACATAGACCCTGTGGGCACCCACCCAGGTTGTTGTCGGTCAGAACCTCCTTGACCTTCTTTGTGATGCCGTAGGTGTCCAGCTCTGGGGACACGGCCACCATCTCCTGGATGTTAAGGCCCGGGTGTCCAGCCAGAGGGGCTGGCAGCAGGCCGGGCTGGGAGTTGGACATCCCTTCGGACTCCGGGGCGGGGGTGTGGCCGGTCGGCTCGCCCGCACTGCGCACCGACTCCTCGCCGGAGCTCAGGGGGGACTCGGGAGCGGGGCTGCAGCTAGCAGAGGTCTTGGGGGTGCCCTCTGGAGAAGCAGAAGGAGACATGAGTCCACGGAGCACACACGCAAACAGCTCCCCCTACTGCATGCAGACTTCAAGGGCAACTAGAAACAACGAGTAAGGATGATGGACACACAGACCACAGGCCACAGACCACAAGCGAGCAGCCAGAGAAGCTGTCACTGGCCATTAGTGGGCAAGCATGATAAGGGCGCAGAGCCCGGGCTGTGGATGGTGACATTTTCATACAAGAGTGAAGGTGACAGGATGCCCAGCAACCACACAGGCTGTTGCCGCCCAGTGCTCTGGGGGAGTGGGGGGGGGGGGGGGGTGGTCACATCCCCACAGCTGCCTGCATACTGATATGTACCGCGTGGAGAGCTGGGTGTGTGTGTGTGTGTGTGTGTGTGTGTGTGTGTGCGTGCGCGCAGAATGCCCAGCCTAAAGGCCTCAACATTAACCCACGAGAAGCTAGTGCTCCTTTAAGATCACCCACCCTACCAAAGCCTGGGTTACATTTGAATGGAAAGCTGACATTTACTCCTTCACCAAAGTCATCAGCGGGGCACCCTCAGAGGCATTTAGGGTTAAGCCCACCCCTTTGATCTCTGTACCGTTCTGTCGTGCCCCTGACGGGTGGCTCTCAGTCATGATTGGCTCTGGTGCATCATGGGACCCTGGGATTGTTTGCATATTAATAGCTGGTTCAGCCTGACGGAGTTGCGGAGCTGGGTAATTACCCCGACAAGCGCTATGGCAGGGTAACCGATTACAAAAGCCCCCCAGAGACTGGCAGCTGCCCGCCCCCACGCTTCTCAGAGGCTCCTCTGGAGAGCACTGTAGCTCGGGAGAAGTACGGGACAGAGACTGCACAACACTGGCTTACAGATCAACAAATCGCAGACTGTGCGCTTGACCCACCCCCTTCATCCAATCAGAGCGCGAAATACACCATTAGAAGAACAAACACGAGGACCAAAATCAGCCAAATTCTAAACAAAAGTACACAAGCGTGAGGCTGGTCACCATGGCCTGAAACACACATGCAGGAGCGACCGGTACCTTGAGGGGGCGCCACGCTCAGGCTGGGTTCCCCGTTGAGCCAGAGCTGCATGGGTTTGCAGTGCTCGAAGCTCTGTGGGGGGGGCTTGCTCCAGGATTTGGGCCGGCTCAGTAAGTCGCTAGCACTGCCCTGGGAGAAACCCGGCATCTGGAGGGGGGGGGCACACAGGGGAGGGGGGGTCCGGTTACACACACAGCACGGAGAGGATGCGAACCACAGAGTGCCCCACCTCGCCCTTGTGGGGGGGGGTAGGTACCTCCTTGTGGTCTTTGTGGCCATGGCTCTCGTCTGCCGCCGAGGAAGGTGTGCTGTGGCGGTCAGGAATCAACGTGCTCCGCCACTGATCCCGCCACAGTGCCCCCACCCTGTCCTCAGGGGGGGCCGGCTCACCACTCTCCTTCCGGGTGCTGGCGGGGTGCAGGTCCAGGTGGGGGGAAGGCGTGGACGAGACAGGCAGCTTCCTCAGGGACAGAGCCAGGGGGGAGCAGGCAGAGATGGCGGCCAGGGAGGGGGTGGCCCCACGCAGCCGGGGGGCGGGGAGCGGGCGCTCAGTTAGGGAGGGAGTGCCGCCTTTCAGGAGGGGCTCTGCTGCGGCCCGTTGGGCTTCCATCTCCCGGCGGGCCTGCTCCAGTATGGAGCGGATGGCGTCGTCAGAGCTGCTGCAGCTGCCGGCCCCCCTGGGCACCTGGAGGGATGCTGAGGGCTCCGCTGTGAGGGAGGGGGAACCCACAGTTACAGAAAGCTCCACTAGGGGGCACCACAGTATCAAGTACAAATGGCAGAGGGGAGACAGAGTCACATACCGGCCTTCTGCACCTGCAGCTCCCGCTTAGCCTGCTCCAGGATGGACTTGATGGCCTCGTCAGAGCCGCTCTCAGGGTTGCGGATCCGTGTGGTGATGCTGCCTGGGGGGACCGAGAGAGGGCTGGATGTCAGGCGTGGGGGGGGGGGGGGGGTGGCAGGCCAGTGAGCAAACAGGGTGAATTCCACACGAGAACTGAACGCCATTGCGGAGTGATATCAGCGTCTTGTCTCCAGAACTACACCTCGCCCCCCCCCAAAACAAAGTCACAAGAGTCATCAGTCACTCAAACTCCCATGCCCCCCCTCCAATACGGCTTGACATTCTCAAAAAAACACATCCATCACCGCAAAAAGAAGATTGCAATAGAAAATAGCTTTTCTATTGCAATGACTGTTACTGGATACTGAAAACATGGAACAGAAAGCACAAGCCACTCATCTCAGCAAATTGCCCCTACCCCTAGATTTTAAGGTGGGGGGGTAGTCAGTGAGGTAGACGCAGTGACCAGAGAGTAATGGGTAATGAATTATGAAAACATCAGGCAGTTCAGAAGTCAACTGGACAGAAGGAGAGCAGACTTTGGTCAGCACATCACAGAAGCGGCACTGCTTTCCTCAAAGCTCACTGCAAGTCCCAAAGGGAGACCCCTAGCAGCCGGGGAACCCCAACACACCGAAGGTACCAAAAATAAGTACGGGCCAGAAAAAAGGGGATCTAGAGGGTGACGGAGGGGGCACAGACTAACTACTCAACCACGGACTCTCCGTAAGACACGCCCCGTCACTACAAGCCCCGCCCTTCCATTACCCACAATGCACCGACCTGACCGCGGGGTGCCTTCAGAGCCGGCTCTCCGCTTCGGAACCTCCTGAAACACCTTGTTCAGGTTCTGCCCGGGGTTCTCTGTTGGAAAACAAGCGGCGACAGAGAAGAGAAGAGTCAGGCGGCGAGGCTGGGAATGCTATAAAGTACCGCCGGCAGCTGACAAGCTGCAGTTTGCACGACGTGCCTATAGGAGGCACTCACGGATATCAGCCGCTTAAATCTGCCTGGGTCAGGACACCCACGTTGGTCGGGAGTTATGTAAAGGCCCACAGCTCAAAGGACGCCTTAAACCGTGTAGGACGCAGGACAATGAGGCGGCATGACGATATTCGCTGGTCGAGCTCCCGAGGAACGGGCGCATGGCACAGGAAGCCTAAGCTGGCTCCCCTCGCCCTGCCAGGACTCTGGCTGAGGTGACAGCCAGTGTCAACATGGAGAGGACCGGGCCACGGGTGGGCACGCGTTACTGAAGCAGCATAGTGCCCCGTATCTGACGGAGATCTCTGTGTGGCTAACATCCCCTGAATTACACGCTCTGCGTGTCCCGGGTCCCGTCGAGGCCGGTGACGGGCAAATTAGGACGCCATGAAGTGGGTCTGAACGAGGTCGTGAACGATAAACCAGGATACACACAGCATCTGAAACCCGATGATAGAACCCAAACACCCGGCAGACTTGGGGTTCCCGGCAGTCACACGGAACCTCCCACAAGTGATGGCTCAATGGCACCAGGTTAGAGACTCCTCAGTCCCATTTCTATGACAACGGCGTGACAGGCAACCAACTTGGTACCTTTCTGCCTCTGGATGGAGGATCTGCGATCGTGACCATCAGAGCGACCCCCCAGCACCAAACCAGCTCACAGTGTTACCCTTAAGGTTATGATACATAGGGCAACTTTTGATGAATGTTGCCGGGCAACTGCAAACCAGGACAGATAAAGGGCAACTAAGCTGGATCTGCATGATCAAAAAAGCCAATCAAAGTTTTGTAAACAGAAATTTGTGGCCCATTATGAGTGCCCGGTAACATTACTCAAAAAGTTGCCCTGTGTATTGCCACCCTTACAGTCCCGTCTCGAAGACTCGAGGTCACAGGAACAATATTCGGAGGTGTGACTCACCTCGCTGGCGGCCCTGGATGCTCCTCAGTGCCAGAATGTTCTGCTCGTCGGAAAGGAACTGCTTCATCTTGTGGAAGGGCTCCTTGCCTCGGATGGTAAGCTTGTTCCAGGGCTTGGGTCGGGCCAGGATCTCGCTGACGGAGCCCTGAGACAGGCCCAGCACATAGTGGCCGAAGACGCGCTGGCCGATGTTGTGCTTGATCAGCTGCTCCTTGACCTGCCGTGCGATCTCCGCCGTGTCCATGTCCTCACCCTCCGAGGCGCTGCCTGTGCCCTCCGAGCGGCTGGGAGAAGGTGCCGCGCCGCTGGGGTCAGGACTGCCGGCCGGCTCCTGCCGTGCCTGTGGGGGCAGGGGGCTGGCAGACAGCGGGCTGTGGCCGATGTAGGCGCCGGGGGCGAAGAGCACGGCGCCACCGGGGGAGTCCTGCAGTGCCTTGGAGTAGAAGCTCTGCATCAGCTGTCTCTGCAGCAGTGAGCTCAGGGGCACTTTGCCCGCCAGTGGGAATGCTGCCGTTGCCCCGGCAACTGCTGGCCCCAGGAAGTCCTGCCCGACACCCACGGGGGAGAATGGGAGGGTGCCATTGGTGGAGGGCATGGCCTCGGGGGCAGAACGAGGGAGTAGCTGAGAGGGAGGAGGGGGGGAGCACGCGCCAGCCGCCGCGCGAGGGGGCTGCTGACTCTCCGCTGGGGCCTCTGTCCCTTTCCGTCCGGCTGGCCCTACGAGAAAGGTCAAACACAATGCATTATGGGGGAGTCAACAAAGAAGGGGTCCACAAATGGGAGGTGAACTAGGTTTTTAAGGTGGACTGAGGTCAGAGCCCAGACCGGAGCTCTGAGGCCCAAACGGGCCAGCCTCCCCTAAGACACGCCCATGCATTGGTGATTTGTACCTTTCTAGTAGGACGCAGCCTAGAAGGAACAAAAAATGAGAGTACATACAGTACAGCAGCCCCTCACTGGGTCAGAGTATGGGCGGGGGCAGTCTTTAGTCCTGGGGGGCGGCTGCCCCCCGTGCTTGTGGTCCAAGGTGCCGGAGTCGTCCTGCATGCGGGGGCTGTGGCCCAGGGTCCAATATCCACTCAGTGACGCTGAGTGACTTGCGGAGCCTCCGTGGCTCCCAAGGGGTAATGTGTGTGTGGGGGGGGGGGGGGGGGGCGGCTCAGGATATGAAACGACTTTGGATTTAAAAAAAAAAAAACAAAAAAAACACACCATCCATGGGGTGAGTGGTGATCATCCAGTTGCGTCCTCAGATCAGCATGTCCCCCGGGGGGGGGGGGGCAGCATGAATGAGGTGGGCCAAGTGCATGACAGTCCAGCTGCAGACATTCTGACCATGTTTACATGCCGTGCTCCCACTCGCGGTATCCTACTTCCACTGAGATGAAGATGCCACAACTTGAAGGCACTATTGAAGGCACTAGGACACCCCGAGGACACACGCAGACCATCACACACGCAGACCACCACACAGGCCTCATTAGCATATCACACAAATCGCACCACCAGCACAGACTGACCTCACTAACCGCGCCCGCACACCACAGACCCCTCATCATGTCCTGGGTGCACAGACCTCCCTACATGACCAGACTGTTTACATGCAGCCAGAAGGCTTTGGACCAACCCCAATTCTCCAGACATCAAGTTGATTGTGAGACACCCACACACACCAACCCTGCCAGGACAACTCAAGAGCAGGTTACGCTACAAAGCGCCCCCCCCCCCAAAAACACACACACACACACCAACCCTGCCAGGACAACTCAAGAGCAGGTTACGCTACAAAGCGCCCCCCCCCCCCAAAAAACACACACACACACACACACACACAAATGTTAGTGTAACAGGTGGTCATGTGACCCCATCCCCCCCCCTCACTCACCGCTGAGCTCGCTGTTGGCAATGCGCAGAGCTGCGCTCTCTGACTGCAGACTGCGGTTCTTCTCCAGCAGAAGCACCTCCAGGGGCTTTGTGGAGTCCTTTAGCAAGTGGGGCGCACATAACATCATCAAGTACCCCACTGACAAACAGCCCATCCCCCACGCCATCTATGGCCACAGGACGTTATTCAGCAGACCGCCATAAACCACACCCCCTACCCCGGCCTCATACCTGCACCGTCGCTCCCTCTGATGGCCCAAACTCCATAGATTTCAGAATACTGCAATGGACAAGGGGACAGCGTGAGCGAGAGGGGACGTCGCTGGGTACAGGGACTGCGAGCGGGGGACAGGGACTGCGAGCGGGGGACAGGGACTGCGAGCGGGGGACGTCGCGGGGAACAGGGACTGCGAGCGGTGGACAGGGACTGCGAGCGGGGGACAGGGACTGCGAGCGGGGGACAGGGACTGCGAGCGGGGGACAGGGACTGCGAGCGGGGGACGTCGCGGGGGACAGGGACTGCGAGCGGGGGACGTCGCGGGGAACAGGGACTGCGAGCGGGGGACAGCATGAGTAAGGATGTCATGGGGCAGCCACCGCTATGGGGCCGCAGAGCCGCCTCTGACCTTTAAAAGCATTCAGAATTCTGGGTAAAAGCATGTGATGTAACTAGAGCCAAAAGGCAAAGAGTAGCCTGATTACGTCCAAAAATGCTATGACCGTGTTGCTCTGATTTAGGATAAGCGACCAGGGTCCGGACACCGCGACCAGCTAAACGGGAACACCTCCTGGGAGGCGGCCCGACACAGCAGCAGGAAGCCCCGTTCGGAAAGACAGACACCAGACAGCAAGTAGGGGGCGACGCGGAGCAACTCCCAGTCACACACCTCAGCTCCTTCTTGACCTCCTCATAGTCTGCCTGCTCCTGAAGCTTGTTCTCCAGGTCCTGGCGAGAGGAGAGAAGGTGCGGAACGTCACCGAAAGGTTGTTTGGCTTGTGCCCGTCTCACCCTCTCCGAACGATCCGGCGCCGCACCTTCAGGGTGCTGTTCTTGGCGCTCAGCTGCTGCTCCAGCTGTGAGATCTGATTGGCTGACGTCTCGCGCAGTTTGCTCAGGCTGGCCTGCAGCCGCTGCACGTCCTCCACCAGCTGAAGCACCTCCCGCTCCTTGGCGCCCAGTTCCACCTCCAGGTTGGAGCGGGACAGCACCTCCACACTGGGCTCCTGTACACGGACAGACGCAGGGGGGTTACAGCCAAGCGGGGCCGGTCTTCATGCTCATGGAGGCTCAGCACAATGAGGCCTGACCAGCACCCCCTGCAGGCAGCCTACCGCATCAGCGGCCTTCGGGGCCTGGGCGGCCTGTTGCAGGGACTTGTTAGCGGACATTAGCTGCTCTCGCAGGGCAGTGGCCTCTCTCTCGGCTGCCTCCACTCTCTGGAAAACAAGGCATGTGGGACTCAACTTCGCTATTTGAATAAAATCTAAGTATTTACATAAATCAACAGCAAAAATCCAAGTTCAACTGTTAGAAGATTTATGGATTAGTGGAGGCTTCTATTAGTCATCTAACATCGGTTTACTCATTTTTGTTTTGCCAAATGACCCTGTCGCTTAACATAGAATGCAGGGATCTGCCACTAGGGGCAGACTTGCTGGGGATTTATTCGGCCGTCCAGAACAGTTGAAACTAGCCAGCAAAAAACTAAACAGTGTTTCCGCTGTTAACATTTCTCTGTGGCAGCCAGCCACATCAAAATCTTTGCCTCCACCAACCAACCAATCAATCATGTAATCCAGGCCTTGTGACTCGCTCGGGAAGCCCCCCCCCCCGCCCCTCGCATGCATGCATTAAGGAATTAGGCTGGTTCTTACAAAGCTCTAATAAAATATGCTTACTTAGGTATTTTCCAAGGACACGACAAAAAACCGACAAGGTCTCTCCTGAATTATACCCCGTTCACACAGAGACCCGCTAATGACTGGATTAGCGTTACTTATGAAAATACCTTTAAAATAACGTATGCTGTGGTATCACGTCTGGATGGCATGAAAAATTAGATGCCATCCAAGCCTAGTTAGACACAGCCTAAACTGAAGGCTCTATTCGCATATTAGGTTTGCATTTAGGTTTTAAGCTATTTTAGGGCTTTGCCAAAGTCAATCGTTTGAGATTTATATTTCACACCACAATTTAGACGACTTTTGTTGTTGCAGCTGGCATTCCGGTCCTGCGGGTAGCTAAATAACGTGTCACTTAAGATCATAGTCAGCTATCATTACCGGTATCATCTCTCAGTTGCAGAGTGTCTTAGGCTACCACATGTACATGGGCTGGGCCTGTAAGATAACTGTATAATTAATACTACAATTTTGAATGATTACCTTTATTCAAAGGTTTTTGAAGTGCCTTTTTAAAAGGTTTTCCCAGCCCTAGTGCGTGTGCGCACGCATCTACAGTGCTGGATTTGCCCTGGCTTACAGAAAACCAAAAGGGGACACAGCAAACGGATCACTGTCATGTCAATATCAACCAGGGACGGTCTGAACAGGACAATGCAGTTGCTGGTGGTGAGATCCGACTGACCTAATTTGGAGCAGAGATGAAAGCGCATGGAGACGTGGAGCCATCTCCTGGCTGTCACGTCAGGAACCCCCCAGCTGAGCTCCCGGTGGCTGGCTGACACCTCGATGACAGCCCCCCCCCCCCCCCAACCTGGCCGTGAAGATCAACTCGGGGCCTTGCATGATCTGACGCAGAGAGCCGACGTGAGACGAGTGCACCAGCGAGCCGCCAAAGTGTGAGCACGCTCGAGCGGACAGGAACAGGCACGCCCCGAGCTGGCACTGTCAGCCTATCGGAGGACACTGCACATGAGTGGCAGGTCACGTGACCATTCACAGCTCAGTACTCCCTAAAAATAACATCTAGGGACCCCAGGTGGTTAGCAGCACCAAGGATCAAAAAAGGACATGGAGTCGCACCCACTTCCGCCCAGCAGACACTGGACTCCCAGTTAGAGCTGTGTCCTGGTGACTGAAGCCCCCACAATGTCCAGCCTCCCCAACTGAGCCATGCGGTGGAAAGTGAAATACCAGTTAGATTTTGCCTCGAACGTTTCCCACAATTCTCTGCTCTCCCCAGTGCTGCTCAGACTATCAAACAACGAAAAGGTCAGGAGAGCAGAGTACTGTTGTGTTCATAATTACTCATGTCCATGTCTGTCTGCGCTTGTGGGGATTTAATCATAATCGCCTCCCATGTCGCGCGTTGCAGCAGAGCGGGAAGCTGGAGCGGGATTCCAAACTGCCCTTTTCATGCGACTGTCTACAGTCTGCAAGAATATTGCAAGAATCATGGTTGGCTCCTCATAACAATGTAAGGTGGGGGGGGGGGGGGGTTGGCGGAGCTTCTACCAGGGGCTTACCTGATTAGCTCGCTCCAAGTCCGTCATCACCATCTCGATTTCGTCGGCCCTGTTGGGGGGGGGGGGGGCTGTTAATGGAACGGAGTCACACACCCTCACACACAAACATCCTGGAAGATGCAAGTAAAAAAGAAAACAGCAGCGGTGGCACTAAGAGGCTTAACGGCAACCTGACTCAGAGGGAGGCTGCAGCCTGGCATTCAGGGAATTAAAAAGGCTGTAAGATGCTTCATGAAGCAAACGAATCGCTGGGGAAGAGGTACAGCCCAATTGGAGGGCTTGGGGGGGGGGGGGGGTTGTCACTAACTACTCATTGTGTTGGAGGTCTGCATTCTTGTAGGCAACTCAGCCAATGGCTCCAGTCTGCAGGGTAAGAACATCTGGCCGTTACAGGAAATCAGGTCAGAAAACCAGTGTTGGTCACGCCCAGATCCAGCAGGTCCCCGAAGGTCCCGGGTACGAGAGACTAGGCTAAATGAGATGGAAGACTGCAGTGATCACACTATCAGAGGGGGTGTGAAACAGCCATTCACAGAACGGCTTCCAGGCCTGGTGTCTGAGAACACCTGAAACAACTAAAATTAAAAATAACCCAGCGCCTGATTACAGGTGCATTAATTATATTTTAATTATGTGAATTGCACTCTCTAAAGCGGTAACATTTAAGGCTTCTGTGATTGCAATGCTGTAAGTGGGACTGCGTTTCCCAGCATCCTCTGTGACAGAAACATGGCGGTGAAGCTGCCCGTGTGAGATGTCACATGATGCCAGGAGCGGTACGACGGAATGAGGAGGGAAAGCCCTGTTGCTGGACATAAGCCCTCAGCGCACGCATACCAGGCAGGCTGTGATCCCATTCCGGGCCAAACGTTGTATGCCCACAGCCTGACCATTTCATGAGAACCGGCCCCGGGGATTCAAGTGCATTTTGGAATTAAAACCATGTAATCTGGGGTTCGTTCTCAGGAACTCGTGGGGTCTGGCTGCAGTAGAGTGAGAAATGGCTCCAAGAGAACATGACCACCACAGGGATTTGGAGACGCATTCATGACGACATTTTCGTTCTCAAGTTCACATCCTAAAAGTCAGTCCAGCCCCTCTCTGCTTTCTGGTGGAGCCACTTGTAAAATGAGCCCACTGCACATACTCATCCCGACCACCAGGGGAGCCCTGACGAGGTCACACAAGCAGAGGGGGTCAGGGTCATTCTCAGAGGCTGTGATTGATACAGTGTGTAACTTTAATGGGCACAGAAAGCGACTGAGGGATGTGGGAAACGGCTAAAGCAGCACAGAGGTAAACGAGCAGGGAATCCCAGGCACCTCGAGAAACCGGTGGGGAATCCCCAGAGATGAAGCATCACCATGGAGACCAGGCTGCGCCTTTAACGGGCATCCATACCCCACCCTACAGCTGACAAGCCTGAGGAGACCCCAGAGTGGGGCATTCACCACCACCCAGTAGGGGTTGAGCTGGGGGGGGGGTGAAACAAATCTGCCCCTTATTCTTGGGGGGCTGTGCTCTCCCACACAGTTTAGCCAATATATTTAACACGAGGATGGGGGGGAAGAGGATGAAGATAAGAAAGAAGAGAGATGGCCAGAGCGAGGAGGAGCACGCTGGAGGAAACAGCACCTAGGCCTCAGCGAAGGGGGGAGACCCAGCAACCGGTAGTCAGGGACCCCGACCCTCACCTCGGGTTCAAATGAAGCTCTGTGCTTTAATCTCACCTCACATCCACTTAACATTTTACACGAGAGACGATCCCCACACACTTGGCACGGAGGAGCATCTAGTGAGGGAATGTGAGAGCGTGTGTGGGAGGGGAGGCGACAGCCACACAGTCATGAGCAGAGGACAGAAATGTTGGGGGGGGGCAGTAGTAGGGGTGTTTCTGTGTTGCTATAATTAGTCCTGCGAGACTGAACAAGGAGCCATTGAGGAGACACAAAGCGCTCTGTTGGACTGTGTGTGTGTGTGTGTGCGTGTGTGCGTCTTCCTGCCAGAACCCAGGAGTGCTCATTAATGACGAGCCTTAACACAATCCTGCCCGCTTCAGTGAACTGCCTGCCCTCGTCCCCAAGCAGGATCGGGGGGGGGGGGGGGGGCCTCAGCACTTACTTGGCTGTGGTCTCCTCGTCATACTTGGTCTTCAGGTCGAAAAGCTCCGTCTGAGTTGATTCAAGTGCTGGAAAAGGAAAGTGTGGGTTCTGAGCTCGCAGCTTGGGGGGGCTGATTGGACGGATGGACAGACAGACGGACGCTGACGCCGTTTATCGCGGCCTGCAGGAGCCCTTGGCTCACATCACAGTCGCTCACATCACAGTCGCTCACATCACAGTCGCTCACATCACAGTCGCTCACATCACAGTCGCTCACATCCCGGGGCAGAGCCAGAGCTGCGGCCTGCCTCTCTCAGAGTTCCATACCTGTCTGTAGGGCCTGGGCCTTGTGATTGGCCTCCTCTAGTCGTGAGGCCATGGAGCACTGGCTCTCCTGCAGCTTCCTGTCGAGAGGGGGGAAGAGCTCAGCAGGCGCCCCTCGCAGGCCGGGCCAGGTAGTGCGGGCGGGCGGATAGGACGCCGACTCACCTCTCCTTCTCGGCATAGTCGCTGTGCAGTTTGAGCTCCGCCTCCTGCACCAGGCTCTCGGTCTGGCTCTTCAGGCTCTGCTCGTACTCACGGATCTTCTCCTTAAGCGCCTTGATCGTGACCTCTGACCACAGGAGGCGCAACACGTTACTCACAGTGAAGAACGATAGGACCCTCACAGCTCTCTTCAAGAAGAGCAGACATCCCACAGACAGTAATGGCCGCCACTCACGGCACACACACATGCCGGTGACCCAGGTTCAGCCCATTTTGTCTTGATGGTTCCGATTCAGCCTAGCAAGGTGCAATTCAGTGTGTGAGAGATAGGGGGCAGCCCTACTTATCCCCCCCCCAGCCATGATTTAAGCTACAGTGTTTCAGCCCTGACACACAATCAATAGGCTGCCATTCCCACATGACGCTCTCAGCCCCTTAACCGCTCCGCTGCACTGTAAACATTTAGGCTGCGGAAGATCAATGGCCACAGCCTGTAGGGATTTTTGAGGGGGCCACGGGCTTTCCAGAGTCTGGCTGGGGGCTGTCAGCACGTCTTTCCACAGCACAGCCAGCAGGAGGCGACAGAGAAAAGGGGAAGCTGCCTCACCCTGGTTCTTGACCTCAGCGAACTCCTTATTGTACTCCTCCAGCGTCTCACGCAGTTTCTGGTTCTCCGTCTCCACATCGTGCATCCTCTGCACCTTCAGCTGCAGCTGCTGGCCGGCCTCCAGGGCTGGCGTGGGGTCTGAAGCGAGGGCGCCCACCGCGTCACACACACATACACACCACAACGACGCCAGACAGAGCCCCCCAGGTATTACACCATGCAGTTAACACACACCTTGTCTTTCCTGTTCATTTTTTCACTTACAGGGCAGGCAACCCTGTGCATCCATCTGTGCTGAGCACACTCAACCATCAGCCCCCCCGCCCTGCTACCCACGGCGCCTCCCTGTGGCCCCGTCATCAGCGCTCGATGTCAGATGCCTAATTACACCCAATTCCAATTGATTTTCTTTAACAAGACAGCAGGGTTAATTATGCAATCATACCATTACATTATTACATTACCCCCCTGCCCCCAAAGGGACCGTGAGTGAGGGATGGGGGGAGAGGCACAGGGTAGGAGAGCAACAGTGACAGACAGAGAGAAAAGGTGGGAAGAGAGGAGCAGACGGATGTATGAGGGGAGAATAGGGAGCGAGTACCTGGGACATCGATCAGCCTCTTGTAGACATTGAGGAAGGCGGCTTCAGCATCCTTACTCCGCTTACTCAGGGCGTCGATCTGGAGGAAGAGCAGGGGGCGTCAGGGGGTGTGTCGATCCGGAGGGAGAGCGCGGTCGGGGCGTCAGGGGGTGTGTCAATCCGGAGGGAGAGCGCGGTCGGGGCGTCAGGGGGTGTGTCGATCCGGAGGGAGAGCGCGGTCGGGGCGTCAGGGGGTGTGTCGATCCGGAGGGAGAGCGCGGTCGGGGCGTCAGGGGGTGTGTCGATCCGGAGGGAGAGCGCGGTCGGGGCGTCAGGGGGTGTGTCGATCCGGAGGTGTGGGGGATGTGATCTCACACTATCAACTCAACAGTTTTGGGAGGGGGCTTTAGGTTTATAGTTACTGAATCCAAGAGAAAATTGCAGAGCTGATTGTAAGTGGCTGTAGTAAATAAAATGGTGTCTCCCGGGAGCTTCTGACAGGGTTTCTTTCTCCAATGCGGCTGGCGCGCACACACACACACACACACACACACACACACACACACACACACACACACACACACACACACACACACACATGGCCACGGCCACAAACACACGCACACACACACGGCCACAAACACACGCACACACACACGGCCACAAACACACGCACACACACACGGCCACAAACACACGCACACACAAACAGCCACAAACACACGCACACACAAACGGCCACAAACACACGCCCACACAGACATGCACAGGCACGCCAACACACACAGGTGCACACAGCCCATCATCATACAATCATTCAAAGTGCACCACATCCAACAGTATAAGCTGCCTGGACAGGAAAGAACTCTGTTAGACATGAGATCTGATCTCTGATCAGGAGTCATAAGTCATCTGGAAAAAAGAACGCGTCATGTGAGATACGATTAATGTGGCATCTAAACGGCCGAGTTTGTTACAGGACGTGGGCGTCACAGAGCGACTGATAGTGAGCCGATACGAGTCACAGATAGCGGTCACTCGGCCCACCAGATGCCAGCAGAGGGGAAAGGACATTTACAGGAACCAGAGAGGGCTATAATCAGGCGAACGCGACCCTGCCGCTAACGCCAACTAACTGCTAGCTGAGTTCCGGAGCCCGGCAGCAGCAAACGCCGCCACACGACAAAGGCTTCTGAACCTACAGGCCCTGATAACACAGAAAAGGGAAAATGGCTTCAAAGCAGCAGGCAAACTGACCAATTACAGTGGTAAGGTGAGCAAAACCGGCTGGGTGTGAGACCAGGCACAGAAGCTCAGTTGAACCCGTGTTCACACACAAATTAGGAGAGGTTCCTCAGTCACATGGTTAAGGCCCAAAAGTGCAGCACTTCCCCCGAATGTTATAGGGACTTTGCTCAGACCTGTACGCACAGTAAACAAACCACGCTTAATGCCTCATTTAGGGGAGATTTACTGCACAGGTCAACAGCCACTGGAAACAGGCGATATGTACGAGTCACTCTGCACTCCTGCGGGACAGAAAACTAAATCTTTGCAGATGTTCTTGCAGAAAAACATCTGGGCAAGAGCAGGCAGAGCCAAGTTCACCACTCTAGAAGGAGCTTTCCAGCGCTGAGCTGGGCCTGTCGAGCCAAGGCAGCAACACGGATTCCAAGAAGCGGCTGTTGAACATGCAGGAGCAGCACAGTGCTACCGGTGCACAGAGCCTTGGACCCCGGCTCACCCTGCACCTCTTCCATCACCATGGAAGTGATGTTAAAGGGCGTTCTGTTGCCATCGGATACGAGCAGAGAGCACGCACGCATGTTATCTATGGGGTGAGTGGTGATGGTCAGTCATACAGCTCCATTTGTTGCTGACTAACAAGAAAGAGCGATGATCCTTTTTTCAGAGAAAGCCCAGAACAGGATGAGTGCACATTCATTTTCTTTTTTAGGTCCAACCGATTTTCCAGCAAACGATTCTTGTGTCCATTCTCTATGGGGGGGGGGGGGGGGGGGGACTGGATAGAGCAGCAACATACACGCTGGTGACAAAAGGCATATCCTTCCCATGACCTCCGTCTTGAAATCAAGCAAGGCTGTTAGGAAGCTGTCAGATATTCTGCTTATTTCACTTTACAAAGACTTTGCACAGACAGCAGTATGGTTGGGCATGTACACACACACACACACACAAATGCTCCTTCCTGACTCCTACCCCCGCGGTCTGTGAAGGGCATCACCAGAGAGTCGCAACACTCGGCAGTATCAGGATGGCACCCCGAGCACACAAAGGCCACCTGACCCCACAGGAAGTGCAACCAGCACCATGTGACACAGCAAAAAGTGGGCAGAATCCAAACCCGATCGGCACCCCAACAACCCTTCATCCAAGTGGAGAGACTCGACTCACCTCGGCCTGGAAGCTCTTCAGCAAAGGAGCCACCTGTTTTCGCAGGTCCTGTGAGGGACAGAGAGGAAGGGAGAGGGCATTAGGAGTGACCAGGCGCACAGAGAGACAGCGCTTACAACACGGGGGCCTCCTGAGAGCAAAGGTGAGGGCATTAGGAGTCACCAGGCACAGAGAGAGACAGCGCTTACAACACGGGGGCCTCCTGAGAGCAAAGGTGAGGGTATTAGGAGTCACCAGGCACTGAGAGAGACAGCGCTTACAACACGGGCACCTCCTGAGAGGAAGGGAGAGGGCATTAGGAGTCACCAGGCAGAGAGAGAGACAGCGCTTACAACATGGGGGTCTCCTGAGAGGAAGGGAGAGGGCATTAGGAGTCACCAGGCAGAGAGAGAGACAGCGCTTACAACACGGGCACCTCCTGAGAGGAAGGGAGAGGGCATTAGGAGTCACCAAGCAGAGAGAGAGACAGCGCTTACAACATGGGGGTCTCCTGAGAGGAAGGGAGAGGGCATTAGGAGCCACCAGGCAGAGAGAGAGACAGCGCTTACAACATGGGGGTCTCCTGAGAGGAAGGGAGAGGGCATTAGGAGTCACCAGGCAGAGAGAGAGACAACGCTTACAACACGGGGGCCTCCTGACACACACAGATTAGTAGCAAAAGCAGCTGCCCAGCAGAATGCTGAGGGGGACACCAGCCAGTCAGGCAGCCACCTTAACGTGAGGAGCAAATAAATCAGCATTCATTACACAGTGGAAGAGAAACACTGCAAGACTAAAGGGCCCCCCAAGAGCAGGAAGATCGTCTCTGCCCCATTACCAAGGGCGTTTTTCCTCAGGTAAATACGGCACTTCTACAGTATCGTGTTTCGGGGAAACCTCTGTTTCTGACGGGATGAGATTACCCCCAAAAAACAGGTCTCCCACTCTAATTACCTAGTGGAGCTCTTTCAGGGACGAGGCCCTTAAGTAACCTGGCAACACAGAGGCGCTATTGTGCCTGGAAAGCTGCTTCTTAGGCTCCCATAAACTACAGGCACTCCATCCCAAACCAGCTCACCACGCCAGCCGAAGCCCATCATCCAAAAGGAATCCCAGCAGGCAACATACTGCTCAAAATCTGTCGCTTTAAGCGTGACACCACCTGCAGGCCGTTATAATCCTTGCACTAAATGAGCAGATGTAAACCTTCCATGGCAACAGTTGGAACGACAGGACACTGAGGGGCCAGCCATAGCACAGTCAAGATCCCCCCTCCCCCCCCATTAACTCAGGGGCTATAAAACCGCCCGACAGTCACTTCGTCATGGCAGAGAAACGGTCCTCAGTAACTGGTTTAAGAACGATATCCAACCTGGCAGACAGAACGGTCAGCGCTCATCTGCAAATGAGATCACGCCCACCAGACAAACTGCCAGCGACAGGAAAAACCGGCACATAAACCACGGCGGGGAGTGAGCAAACATATAAATACACAGATGTAAGGCGGGGGGGGGGGGGCAGACAAGACAAGAAGGCCAAGGAAACGAAAACCCAGTGTGGACTAGCAGCGACAGTTCAGTCATCAAGTCTGCTGAAAGACGGACTTGCCAGGGAGGGACACAGAGAGAGACCGCCAGCTCCTGCTCAGCCTCAGACGAATGGGATTCCGAGGGAGCAAACAAATGGGGTCAGTGTCAGGGGGCCTCAAGGCATGAAGGGCACGTCGGTGGGTGACGACAGAAGAGAGTCAAAGGCCACCTGGGCACCACAGCACTGTATTCGCGTGTGTGTGTGTGTTTGGGGGGGGGAGGGGATTTGACATCTAACACACGTTGTGACGTCAGCGCTAATGTGTTTCCCGTGACAAAGGAGACACAGCAGCTAAGCGGAGTTCTGCTGCAGCCAGGTTCAGGGCACGGAACACAGAACCAAAGCCATTAATGCAGAAAAGCAGATCTGCCTGGCAGCCGGATACAGAGAGAGTATTTATAGGGCCGGGCCGGCTTCGGGACAAAGCCAGCGGGAGCAGGAAGGGCCTGTCAGTGAGCCGGTGAGGCGGCTGGGGCTCGTGACACCAGCTCAGAGCCGAGCACGAATCTGGCAGCCTGACAGGCGGCAGGGGATGGTGCAGGGTGGGAGGAGCAGGGCGTACACGCCTGACATGTGATACACAGGACAGGGCTTAAGGAAACAGGACTTATACGCCTGGAGCACAACACACAGAGGACAGGGCGTAGGGGAACAGGACACACATGCTTGGCACACGACACACAGAGGACAGGGCGTAGGGGAACAGGACACACATGCTTGGCACACGACACACAGAGGACATGGCACAGTGGAACAGGACACGCATGCTTGGCACACGACACACAGATGACAGGGTGTAAGGAACAGGACATACATGCTTGGCACACGACACACAAAGGACAGGGCGTAAGGGAACAGGACACACATGATTGGCACACGATACACAGAGGACAGGGCGTAGGGGAACAGGACACACATGCCTGGCACATGACACACAGAGGACAGGGAAATGGGACTCACATGCTTGGCACACGACACACAGAGGACAGGGCGTAGGGGAACAGGACACACATGCTTGGCACACGACACACAAAGGACAGGGCGTAGGGGAACAGGACACACATGATTGGCACACGATACACAGAGGACAGGGCGTAGGGGAACAGGACACACATGCCTGGCACATGACACACAGAGGACAGGGAAATGGGACTCACATGCTTGGCACACGACACACAGAGGACAGGGCGTAGGGGAACAGGGCATAGGGGAACAGGACACACATGCTTGGCACACGACACACAGAGGACAGGGGAATGGGACACACGCCTAGCGGGCTACACACACAGGACACTGTGTAAGGGAACGGGACATACACGGCTGACACGGGACACACAGAGGACAGGGCGTAAGAGAACAGAAAGCACATGGCAGACAAGCGACACGGACAGGACAGGACAGGACACACACAGAAGACATGTAACAGAGACGACACACACACACACACACACACACACATATACACCAATAGGGGAGACAAACTCCAACATAAGGGATTGCTTCAAGCCACAAGCAGAATGATAATGGCAGGTGGGGGCAGTGAGTACAACCCGAAGGTGGGGGAAATGGGCCGTCTCGCAATCCTCATTAAAAGGGGGAACAAATGGAGCAAGCACATTAGCGCCACTCGGTAGGGTCACGCATGGCTGCATTCGCAGACTGTGACTCATCGCCACAGCGACCTCGGAGGAAGTCGGGGGAGAGGGGGATGATGCCCCCCGCCAGTCTGTGGCCCTCACCTCACACACAGACCCCAGCCTGAGGGAGGAGATGGTACGTCCATCCAGCCCAGCGAGCATCACCGAGGTCAACACACCTGAACAGATGACCGCAAAGACAAAAGCTCGTTCTATCTCTCCGGAGGCGTCGACCTGGCGCATCGGGTGCGAACACGTCATTACAAAAAGCCCAGAATTATCCTCAGCGACTGGAGGTGTCTGAGTCCACATCGGCTGATTGTTCCAGAAAAGCCGACACGATTCTCAATAATGCTTAAAGTACTAAAATATTAAACACAACGCTGGTGTGGTGTTACGACAGGACGGGACCGACGTGGTGGTGCACACCACCACGGCCCAGAATTCAGTGGGGCATTAGCACTTAGGTGAGAGCTACATTATCTCCCAGGCCTTCACTGATTCATATTCATAGCAACACCGCTAACATAATTTACTCTGCTCTCATTGAGTTGGAACGCAGCAGGTACTAAATCAGACAGCATACAAAGTTGGAGATGGAATGGGGGGGGGTCCACCTAAATGCGTCAGAAAGGGTGTTAAAAAGGCTTGCTGCTCCAGGGCACTGTGAGAAAAACATTCCTTGACAAATGGCCGTCAGCCCGTGTGGGACATACTGCTTGTAAACACACAGAATGGAGACGGCAAACAGCTGTAATGCAGGCTTGCCTCACCGGGGGGGGGAAGCTCCCTCACAAAGGGGATCGCAGAGGAATCGCAGCTGGCTGATCTGGTTACGGGTGGGGTGAGGATGCCGACTGGCTGTTAACCATAAAGAGACAGGAAGCCAGCCAATGACACCCTCGCGTCAATGAAGGCTCCTGCCTAAAGGGGGCAGCAACGGTCCCTTTGTTAGCAGGCTCTATTTTGTGGCAACACAAACCAGGGCATCGGGCATGCGGCAAGTCAACCTGCCGAGCCATAGGAAACATGGAGGCGGACGAGAGCCTAGCCACACCTCTGGGGGCAGTAAAGCTGCTGTGTCCATTGGTGGTCACATGACAGCCAGGCAAGGCCTGCATTTAGCTGCCGCCCTGCACCTGCCGGAGATGATGAATGTCGCTGAATAAAACAGGAAGCACTGGAGCGGCAGCGACGGCGGCAGCATGCTCCACTGAGTCAGTGGGAAGAGGCCCAATGTGTACAGGGAAATGGGAAACAGCCAAGCATACGGCAGAATGGGAATCGGGGGGAGCAATGCAGAGAGGGGGGGGGGGCTATATACACAGACGTTAAATGCCCACAAGAACAGGAGTGTCTCCTGGAGACAGGACATCTGGGGTAGCTAAATGAACAAGTGCCATAATTCCCAGGCCAGTGAGCTATGCTAGGCTACGCTAAGCTACACTAGGCTACGCTAAGCTACACTAGGCTACGCTAGGCTATGCTGCCCTCATTCTCAGGGGCACGGTGACCTGGCGGCATGACCCACAGGAGGACCACTCATCCGGAACCTCCTTGATGTTTTAGGTGTTCGACACCAGGCGAAGGCATTCAGGCTGTGCCCCCACCTCAGCCCACCCCCCCACGCTCCTCCCAGAATCCCCAGGAACAAAGCCCACCGGCCGAACACCCCCATTCCTCTGGTAACGGCTTATTAAGCTCCAACATAAATTGCAAGCCCTTGACTTCTTAAAAGAACAAGAGGCGTGATTTATGAGCGGTTTGGAAACCACGGGGTCGCATCCCCCATTAATCCACCGCTTTGAGAAATGGCGAGGAATTCAGGAGGACAGAGCGGGATGCACAGAGTTAAGGGACCTCCACGGCCGACGGCCTCTTAAAGGAGAAGCGGCTGGATTCTGGCAAACCTTCAACAAACAAAGGTCTCCTGGAAAGAGGGAACAGAGCAGCATGACGTATGGCTCGCGAAAACCACTGAGTGAAACGTCGCACCAGAGATTAATTACTAAACCTTACATTTCAGTGGTGTGAACATCACCAACTGGCTACAGAACAGTCCAGAAGCTGGCGGAGATCACAGAGGCACAGAATCACACATATTTAAAAAGCGCGAGCCCAGGGGTCATCCCGACTGGCAGTTCCCTCTCTGACGGGAGCAATTCAGTGCGATTTAAGCCCTGATGTGCACGGCTCTCCGAACATGCCGACAGCGTCGATCCGCACGTTTCCTCTCACTCTATCAAGCCCTGCCCACATTCCTGAGAGTCGCAGGTCACTGACGGGATCGCGAAACGGGGCCCAGCGCAGCCTGCTTGACAAACCGCAGCTGAAAACGAGGGCAGTAACGCAGCGCTAGGCCGGGAGGCCGGACCTCACCGCGCAGCTAGTTTGCTAAGGACACAAACGCCCTTCAGCCATGAAATGCAAAGCACATCAGAATCCAGAAATATTCTTTCAAGAGCATGCAAGGGGGGAGGGGGGGGGTCTGCAGAGAGCTGCTGACGACGCTTTTTATTAATGGCTTTAAATAACTGTGTGTAAACAAAGCACAAATAGTCTGAGCAGAGCTGCCCGCCGTCAGCAAAACCAAGTTCCAGCAAAAAAAATGACTGTAATGAAAGGAAAGTTTGCCCAAAGTGGGTCAGCTAGCAGGGCCCAGGAGCCTCCCGGCCCCCAGGGGGCGCTCACCTCCGGAGTGTTCTTCTTGAACTCCCGACTCTGGTCAATGAGCTTCTTCCTGGACTGCTCGCTCTCATCCTGTCTGTTGGCCAGCACCGTCGCCGTGGCATCCAGCTCCCTCTGTGTGTGTGTGGGGAGAGACAGTGGTTTCATCACATGCTGACTGGCATACAGGTAGATGCAGCAGATCCATCATTCAGCTGGACAATAATTCAGGCGCCACTGGCCTGTACCCCACAGAGCGTCAGGATGCACAGCTACAGCTCACAGCAGTTGGACACACCCAGGCACGCTGCACACGCCCCCCCCCCGCCCCCCCACCGAGACCACCCCTGCTAAATCCACCCTGCTCCTGCCCCCTAATGGCTGCGTAATCTGCTAATAGGAGCGTTTTGCTGGCTCAGGCCGCCGAGCTTGTCTCCGTTAATTTGCAAGCAAGTAAATGCTGATGAGACAGATTACCGTGCCCCCCCCCCCGGGGGGGCCTGCTGCCAGATGCTATCAGCTGCACGTGAGCCACGGCAACGGTGGGGTTGGGGGCGCCGGCCGAAAGCGGAGCACGTGGGCGAGCTGTGAGAAATAACGGCCCCCCGGGGACAGGATTCGTGGGCAGCCGTGCCAGACCGTCAAAACGAGTCAGTGTCAAAATGAGGCCAAATTCAGTCAGGGTGGGGGGGGCGTGCAGGGATAAACCGGCTGCCAAGCTGAGAGGGGGAGGGCGGCGGAAGGGGCTGGTGACACAGTGGTGTGACATCATAGCCCCCAGCCTGTCCAATCGTCCTGTTTGAGGGTTTGGCTTTATTGACCAATGCTCCCCCCTCCCCAAGCCAGGCTGTTTCCTGAGCAGTGTACCTCAATATCTATGGGGTCATTAAACACCCCCCCCCCAACCCACCCAACAAGACATCAGTTCTTCTACAGTTTTCTGTTTAAAAAAAAATATATGTAAATGGTAAATGGACTGTATTTATATAGCGCTTTTCTACTCCTACGAGTACTCAAAGCGCTTTACAATACATGCCTCACATTCACCATCCACACACACATTCATACACCGGTGGCAAAGGCTGCCATGCAAGACGCCGACCTGCACACCGGGAGCAATTTGGGGTTCAGTGTCTTGCTCAAGGACACTTTGATGGGGTCAGGAGGAACCAGGGCTCGAACCTGCAACGAACCAGGATGCAGGGAGCATTACAGTCAGACTGCGTAATAGCTCACCATGCAGTTTGGGCCCTGGCCCTATCAGCCACGTGTGGGCGTGGGGGGGCATAACTCCGGCCCTGTACTGAGGCCCCATCAGGCAGGCGCAGGAGAGAGAGAGAGACTGCGCGGGCCATAACAGACCTCAGGTCCTCTGATAATCATAAGTGATCACCGACAGTCCATCTCTACCTCTGTCCAGGTCAGACGGGGGGGGGGAGGGGGGGGTTGGCTTTCAGACTGCACCAGGCTCACAGCCAGCCAGGGGAAGCCAGCAAAACCCATCAATGGATGAAGTGCTGTGACATGCTGGTCAGGATTCCAGGCCGGCAGGGAGCCCTCAGGGCTCGGAGAGAGTGGAGTGCACGGGCGCATTCGCCGGACCATGGCAGCCCGGCCCGTGTTTGGGCTCTGACACAAGGCTCTCATGTGTGATCAGCTCTTCCTGTTTCTCTCTAGGGGGCACTATACATGCTCCAATGTCACATATTCACCCCCCTCACAGGAAGGGGAGATGGCACCCTCGCCCACCCAGAGGTGCACGTGCGGAAGCGAGAGCTCTGCTCTGAGGCCCACTGCGTTTCCTTTGCCAGCCTACGCTCGAATCCGCATAACGGTCGGCCGCCCGCCCCAGGGCTCAGCACGTGCGGTCACGCCCCCGTCTTCCCGCGGCCTCGCCGATCCTCCCACGGCCGTCGCCGTACACCAGACGAAAACCAACACCCCCCCCCCGTCCCCTGGGGAGTGCAAGCTGCGGTGGTTAGATGCGTATCTGTCGAAACACCGAGCTCGACACTCCGAATGCAGGCCAGGGTTCAGCACGCCGCCAGGTCGTACCGCCCCACCCCACCCCCGCCCCCACCGTGCCCTTTCTGACGTCAACGGCGCGAAGCTCCGCTGCTCCTGAAAGGGCCAGAGCTGCGACATCTTACAGGCTTTACTTCTCCTGTTTTTATCTACTGAGGCTGTTACGAGTGTCACAGCGAGACCAAACAAAGGAGATACAGTATGATGCAAATGGCAGCCGGTTAGTCCACAGCTCACCAATGTTTTGGGTTGGTATCTACTGGGGTGCTGACAGACAGACTGGAAAAACATGGAATCAGACACCAAACCATCCATTCTGGTCATCAGTACTCAGCTATTGTGCATTTCAGTACAGAATTAAGTCACTCATATGAGCACCTTCCTGCCAAAGTACCGTTGGGGGAAATAATTCACATTTTTGCCATGCAAAGGAGACCTGACGTTTCAGGGATTGCTAATTTTGAATTCCACGTTTCACAGGATAACGCAGAGCCGGCAGTGAGGGCCTCAGAGGGCCGGGGGCCATGCCTTTATTACACGAGGCGTGTGTGTGGATTTACAGGCTGGGATACCAGACGGTGGAGGTGCAGACAGACTGGGAGCCCAGAACGCACTCTCGACAGGGACGCCACAAAAAACTGCTCAGCTGCTACCGGGAAAAGCAGCTGGCTGGCTTTGTCCCGCGGCAGACCCGGCGAGGACAGGCAGCCGTTAGAGAGACATGCTAAGGCAGAGGGGGCGATCTTTAAACCCCGGAGCCTGTGCGACATCTGCCAAACACCACATGAGAGGGGGAACAAGATAGGCTTCTTTGCCAAGGCTAAGCAAGCGTATAAATACCCTTAAAACAATTTATGAGGCAAAGAACGAAAAAAAGCCTATGTTTTTTTTTTTTTTTTTTTAAAACACTCGCATGAGACCTCCTGTCCACAAGCGATCCTGAAAAACCGGTCTGAGCACTTAAACCGGAACCAGCCGGCTCATTCGCACCGCCAGCCTGGATTAAATCGCTGAAAGCTTCTGCATGCCGTTATCCCGGCTGAGCGGGCCACGCGAGCCGCCTCGCCTGCTGGTCACGCTCTTCCTCAGAAACAGGGGTCCTTGCCCGGCTCCTCAGGCGAGCGAGAGGGACGCCCAAGGGGGGAGCCCCACCTCCACTGACACCATGAGGCTGTGCGTCTGACTGGAATTCAAAGTGAGGAAAAAAAGAAAAGAAAAAAAACGTGGGCTTATACCGGTTTGAGGAAGAGGGGGAAGGGGTTAACCATCAAACAGAAAGCTGGGAGCATGATAGGGGGTGCTACTCACCCAGAACGCTCACCCATTTCTCAGAAGGGGACGAGCCTACAGTGTGTTAAACAGAGAGAGAGAGAGAGAGACATACATGGCGCACTTTTTGGATGGGTGCCTGTAGCGTAAAACGACAGCACAACTGGGGGTCTTATTTCAGCAAGACTGGCTCAATGTGTGAAAAGCATCAGAGACAGAGAGAAACCACCAAACCAGATGAGCGGGCCAATTCTGGCAGCCCCTCCTTCGCAGCTAAATGCTATACCTCACTGTCATGCGCCACAGCATTCACACCATGACTGAAAACTCCCACTGACGATACCCCATGGCCACACACACTCGTTCAGAGTACCCCCAAGCTTAGGAGCAACTAGGAGCCCCAGGCGGGAACCTCTGTTGGACCACTCAAAACACACGGATGGATTTCCAGTGAAGTATGGGAAGATAAGCTGTGCTCTGCATAAACATATCCAGGCAAGAATGAAGATAAAACAAAGTAAAAAAATAGCAGAGGTGGCTAAGGTGCATTTATGTGCAGTTTAGAGGCCTGAGCTGTTTGAAAAACAGAATGCAGCCAGGCTGGACTGAGCTCACCAGCAGGGGGCGCCACAGTCAACCACCTCAGAAAGGCTTTTCAGCCAGGGGGGGCGGGGGGTGGGCTGTGGAAGGGAGACCCAGGGCTGCCCTCCCTGCGCTGAACAACATGTCAGCTCGTGAACTTCTCGCACTTCTTCAGATACATAATCATTTTCCACTCACTGACTGCATCTGGATTCCATTCCCAGGACTCATGAAAGTTTCCAGGTCACTAATAATAACAATTTCAGGCAAAGCGCGGAGTTCAGCCAGAGTGTAGCTCCGCGCCAGACCTTGAGTTATAGATCCAGCGGCGCACGGGCATCCCCAGGACTCCCGCGGGACACCGTCCGGGTCGGCTTCCACACGCATTTGTCACACAACCATTTAACTTTTACTGCTGGGGAGTGTATCAAGGTCTAATAAAGGATCTCCAGAGCTGCCCCCCACCCCCCACCATCTACGGACGGCCCCACACACGGCACCCCAGACGTTAATCAGAGGTTGACTCTTGCGATGGGTTTATGGGGGGGCAGAACTGCAGCTGTGAGGCCTGGAAATCATGGATGCCCCAGCGGAGGGCGCCTGGACTCCCGACGACGGGGACGAGCTGGACCCTCGGGAGCAGAGTCAGCGCGACACTGCGTTCCAGGACAGCCTACGCCAACACCCCCCAGGAGCAAGCGTGAAGGAGCTCCATTAGAACACAGACACACTCAATAACAGACACCGGACTCAACACGGAGCCAAAGATTCACAGACATCAGCACGGAACAAACGCTCCAAACTGGGCTTAGGGCAAAATATACACTAATTCTCAGGTCCAAAACCACACAGACAATGCATCGTCCAGCATGGTGGGCCAACGACTGTCAACAGCACTTGACCTAGTTAGACTGGGTAAAATTCTTCAGTAGTAACTGGTATCACAGGCTGAGTACATTTACAATGCAAAAATAACTATAAAATATTTGATTGTAAATCATCTTTCTTTACAGTCTGCTATGCAACCAAACTTCGTAAGATGTCGGGGGAGGTTGGCAGGACAATAACGAAGGAAAGAAACTGAATCTTTATTTGGTCAGACAATTTGATGATGTGTTAATTTATTCCACTGTTAATGCAATACAGACTCGGGAACATATCGGCTCGAGGTCTTTATACAGGAAATGACATTCCCAGGAGACATAGTCCCAAAGCCCATGGCTCCACAAGCAGCCCCCCCCCACCCCAGGCAGACAGACACAGCGTCACCCACCTGCTGCTCTAAAATCCCAGCCGTGAAAACAAACCCAGGTTTAATTTACTGAACCCAAACAAGCGCTAAGTCTTTATAAGGGTAACAGGGGACGAGCAGCATCCATCACAGACCCAGACAGGACGTAAATCACCGAGAATAAGGCCATACTTTCCCTTCAGTTTTGGCTGAGAACAGTCATAGTTCCGAGCACCAGCTCGCCCAGTTTAAATTAGCGAAACTGTGGCCTGCGGGGTCAGACAGGCAGACGGATGGGACTGTCACCCATCCCAGACTGCGAGGACGGGAGTCTCCATCATGCCCCCCAGGCAGTGCTGACAGGGGGCCTGATAAAATGGTCTCAGCACGTACGCAAACGCAGCCCTTAAAGATAAAGACAATCACAAACACTTCGGGTGGAGGATTTATCCACTTGACACATGCCAAGCAACCCCCTCCCCCCTTGAAAACAGCAGCAGGGGAGGGGGGGTGGGGGAGGGGGTTGGTAATCAGTTCATCAGAAAGACGTTACAGTCGACACACGAGACGCTCCGCGTCTGACGCTCGTTTACCGACATCCAGCGGCGTAACGGGAGATGAGGGGTGGGGCCCAGGTTAGTCGACACATAACGGCTAGTCGCGTGAGAGAGGAGGCCACGCTCAGCCCTCGGGGAGGGTTTGGGGGGGGGGAATGGGGAGCCCGTCAATCAAGAAATGACGCTAATTAATAACGAGCCTCTGGTTTCTGTCACACGATGCAGCAGACCGGCCCGGCTCAGCCATGGCACCGCAAGATCATAGGGGCCAGTTCAGGACAGCAAAGGAAAAAGTCCTTATCTGCTAAGGATCCCATATAACCTCCAAGCCTGCCACGTGAAAATGTCCTCCTATATTCCTGAGTAAATACAAGGTGTTGATCACGGCTTCAGGGACGCCCACTTCCTCTGAACACAGCGGTTTGGTTCCTCGCCCAGGGCAGTAGACCGTGTGTCTAACAGTTCCCATTTAAACATAAACTTACCTGGAGCTATTTGCATAGCTGCTCTACACAGAGAGCACACGTTTGCATTAACAGACCGCAGACTAATATCCCGGGTGAAAAATGCTAAGAGTCCTATTGTCCAGGTCTGAAGCAAGGAACCAACCCCTGGCCTCATTATAGCCGATCCAGGAAGTCGGGAAGGTGCTCCCTGTACAGCGAATGAGGACTGAACGTCCACGTGGACCAGACCTCCAACAGATAATAAATTAGCAAAATATCTTAAGTCATAACACTAGGTCAAAGAAGCCCTTTTTCCATTAACAAAAAAGGCTTGGGTTAACCAGTTAAGGGAAACCTTGGCAGCTGCACACAAGCTTATATTTAGGCATGTGAGACAGAAACGGCTGTTTCACGTCTTGCCCGCCAGTAGTAATGCGTTTGCAGATGGACAGAGAGCAGCCGGGACCACAGGCGCCCCGACCCAGACCGGATTCTTCATTATAACAGGCGAACATCGGTGAGAGAGCGAGAGGAGCCAAGTGGACCTCTGACAGGCTGTCCTAGAGATGCCGGTCCAAAGAAAACATGAAGAAAGTGGCAAAGGCTGTCCCTGCAGGGCCTGGCAGCACAATACCTGCTTTCAGACTGTAAAATGGCCCCTTGGGAGAGCAGGCCCCTAGTCAAAGCACACAAACCCCTCCCTCAAAGACAGCGACACCCCAGCGACGTTGGGAAGCCGCAGGAAGCGGTTAAAGGAAACTTCAAAAATCTGCTAAATCGATTCACGTCGAATAGAGAAGGATGGGTGTCCGGTGTCAAGACGGCTCCTTAGGCCAGAACCCAGAGAAAGGGGAACAAAAAGACAAGGGTGGGGATCATTTGGAATCCACAACCGGGAAGGGGCATTTCGGAACTTATTTTACAAAAATCCCACCAATGTAATAGGAATAAGCAGGGCACACACTTCATAGAGCACAGCCCAAACGCTCAACTGATACTCAGTAAGTAGAAACAGTTCCAGTATGGCCAGGCTGTTGGTGTATAGGGCACAAAGGTGGGTCTAAGTCTGACCTGGGGGGCTAACATGGTCTTCAACTACAAACACCTACTGGCGGTACATAAACCTTGAAAAATGACAGCTAGAGTCTTCAATCCATACAGAAACACCTCAGTGATAAATCGGCATCCAAAATGAGCTTTTCAAGATTGAGGGTCACACAGGGCCCCCTCACAGCAGAGCATAAGGAATCTGGAAAATCCCACGCGGCATCCTCTTCCCGGCGAGCGGCCGGACAGCATCGTAGTCGACGTGTCAACTCACAATGAGCCAGACAGATGCTGTTTGGACAGATTTTCCATTCCATGTATAAACAGCGCCATTAAAATTCCCCGTGGTTCAGTAAAAATCCTAAAATTGTACCATTACGGCTGAATACTCCGCCGGTCACAGGGCAGCCCAGGGTTTACGTTTAGGCTCCGTGTGACAGGTCAGACCCCCCCCAACACGACACACGGTTAACTCCCAGCTGCCTCATGTAGCAGCCTGAAGGGGGTGTTAGCATCACAGGGTCCACCCTTATCGTCCCCCCCCAGCTCCAGGTACTGCCGTCCCCAGGCATCCTCAGCTGTCACAGCACCGAAAACCAGAAACAGATGCACGATTCCAGCCGTTTTCCACAAGCCACTCCCATCATCTGAGAAGTAATCAAAAGGGGGGGGGGGGGACAACTTCAGAGTAGGGTTCCGTTCCCACGGCTGCAATCGTAACACCCCCCGGCCAGGGGGGGCAGCAGCCAGTTCAACAGGTACTGCCCTTCCGTACTTGTGGCTTGTAAGACAAGGTTGGGGGTGGGTAATCTGATACGTGGCTGGTTTCTCACAAGCAGCCACCTCCCAAACCTCAGTGCCGCCGTATTGCCGTAGCCGGCACGGTCTGCTACGCTGGGGAAACAGGCACGATCTAGGAGGCTTGCTGTCATTGGCTACGCACCCCACCCCTTGGTGGCCTCCCAGTCGTCATGGGACTGGCTGCCCTTTTAGCTTCCACCTACGTCTCTCGCTACGTTTCACTCTGAGCTAATCGCACGTGGCGTCCGGGTGTCTGAAAAACGAAGGAGGATCCTACAGAAATCCCTGGGGGGGGGGGCTGATGAAACTGCAGCCACAAGGGTGGCGAAAGGAGACCGATCCCCCATCCTCTGAAGCACCCTCTAACAGGAGTACCTTTCAGCTGGGATCCCGTCCCGATCCCGAACACCGACAGAGAGAAACGCAGACAGAGGGAGGCAGTAAATATCACCGGAAGATCTGAGCCTCCCTAACAGCAACTGAATGGCATTGGGCCCCAATAAATGCAGGCTGGAGCCACACAGCGGCAGTCGAACATCTGGACACCTTTAAATCAAAAAGCCAGTTTTTTAATTAAAGTTCATTACGAAAACTGACAAGCCTGCAAAAAGGAGACGAGGAACGGAAAAACCCGTTAAGTCCAAATGAGCATCACCTGTCAGCGATTAATGAAGCCCCTGGCTATGTCATAAAACATCCTGAGCGCGGTGACTAATTAACACCAGGCTCTCACTCCGACACAGAGTCTGGAAATAGGACGGCCTTCCCACATCCGGGCGGAGGCGATGGCGTTCTGGTTCTGCATGGAACGTAAACAGCCAAATCAAACTTAATTACAAGACAGAACAAAGGGAACGCCCTTCTGGCCACAGAGGAGAGCTTTCTCACTGTGGAGGCTCCTGTAGGCAGGTGAGCGGCCGTGTCCCTCCAAAGCACTGCGAGAATCATCTATTCACAGCACGACATGAAAGAACAGGCTGCAAAATGTCAGCTTCTGTCAGCTGATGGCTAAGATTAAGCAGGACAGAAGGTGGAGGAAGAAAAGGGAGAAAAACACCAGACAGACAGGCTGACTAGTCAGCTAGTCTGTGGGATGAGTTCAAATGAAGCAGAAATTAAGAAGATGGGCACCATTTTAACAGACGTCATATATGTAATTAGCCAGGCACTGTGGAGGGAGTCCTACTGGGTTAAGCAATTTTAAGGAACCACCAGCCATCTTAACAGTTAAATCGAAAGAATAAAGAATAGAACAAACAGAAAAGAACTCCTAAAATAGCCATATTCCAGAAACCACTTCACAGCAGGAAAGTAAATAAACCATCATCAATCGCACATGCAAGCACCCCGGCTAGCTCCGTACATCAGATAAACCCAGCAGCTCCAGAAATACACAGCATCTTCTGAGAGAATCCGAGGGGCCATCTTAATTACTGCCAACGCTTGATCGCGACCGGACCGGGTTCGAATACGTGTGGGAGAGCATGTTCTCATGGCGTCCTTTGAGCGAGACCAAGCACTTCAGAACGCAGATACACAAAACACCCCAGAAAAGGCCGCTAGTCTTGTCGAAACCACAAAACATAAGCGATGCTCTGACCACATTCCTAGAAACCAACTTCAAGAACCATAACATCATAGGTTCAAATCTCAGGAGAAAACAGGAACATGAGCCTAAAGAGGGCGAAGCCATCAAACCTGAAGGAATTCAGCACAAATAAAGTTGCATGGATAGGTGTATTAAAATTAACTGCAAGCAAAACTATTTTTAAAGTGGGCACACCCTGCAATAACAACACAATACGTTAATGCTAAGGTTATATGCGATTAGACAGTCATTTTATACGTTAGGAGGGGAACCAGCAGTCCAGCAATACAGAAACTGCCTCAGTTTAATGGTGGTGAAGGATTTTAATGGTGCATTCGTTATTTTCAATGAAGGAAATTATATTTTACAATAGGACAGGTAAAATACCACTTCAATACATCCACCTTCAAGGAAAACACTTTTAAGTTGACACTTGTTACTTTTAATTGCAAACTCAAGCATTGCCGATAATCATATTTGAACAGCAGCGAGATCCTACTAATTTCATTTTTTAAATGACTCCATTAAAACGAAAAGGTCACTATAAACGTCAGAAACTAGTATTCATCATAAAACCAAGTAATAAAGGCGTTTTCACGTCCCCGTCCAAGAACTGCAAATGGCCACATTAAAACACGTTAGCCATGTAATACTTAACCGTTTTAACTCCCACGAACCGTCTTACATTCGTCACAGACCAACCCAACAACTTTTTTTAATCTACTCACAGGACCGTCCCCACCCAATTAAGGCCCTAATGGCGCTGAAAAAGTCAGCAAATTACTTGGCAGTTTGATAGAAGGTATTAAGGTACATGGAAAGCCCCAGGAAAGGCCGGAGAGCTGCAGGCCGACCCAGGGGGGGCAGCCCCCCCATTACCAATTACCAATACCAAATGAAGGACTTAATTCAATTCAATTTTATTTGTATAGTGCTTTTAACAACAGTCATTGTTCCAAAGCACATAACCGGCCCGAACCCCACCAAGCAAGCCTGAGTCGATAGTGGCAAGGAAAAACTCCCTCAAGCAGGAAGAAACCTTGAGAGGAACTTAGACTCAGAAGGGAACCCCATCCTCCTCTATGTGACTGGGCCAAATGGTGCCCAAAAAGACAGATGGGTATTCAGGTAACCACCCCCAGTGCGGGACAGGTCACCCTGTATTTAGTATTTACCAAAAAGCAACCGAACCGTGCGTCCCCCCCTTGATGTAGATACATTTAAGGACAAACTTTAATTACATTTTTATAAAAAGAAAAGGATGAACGTCATCATATCCCCCCCACAGCGGACAGAAAATTAAACGTGTAGAAAAGATCTGCGAGGTTACCAGCAGCCATGCTCTTCGGCACTGAAGTCTTGTACTTAAGTACTTAAAGATCAAGTAATACATAAAGACATACTCCACAGACCAGCAGCAAAACACCGTTCAGGACAGTCCGCTTGGAATCAATAAAGTAGAAGCTTATAGTACCTGTCCACCGAGTGGCAGCTAGTTACGGTTTAAAGTTTACTGACGGATATTTAGGAGAAAAAAACAAAAGCTGGAGCGGTTCTGAAACAGCAAAGTCAGCGGTGTAACAAAGTGCCTGCTGGCGGATTAACGAGGGCTGTTAGTGCCCGGGGAAAGCGGCGTTAAACTTGGCCACTCGGGGGAGGGGGTTGGCAGGGTAAACAAGCCGAGGATACCGGGCTAATTATACCACCGACATAACTAGCTAGTTAACTTCCCACCGTGAGCGTCCCCAAAGCACCACGTGCGGGAGAAACTCGGGGTGCGCCACGGTACCAGCACGGATAGAGGCGGCATACACACCGAAAATGCTCTGAAAGCTGGAGAAAAGCCCGAGAAAACAAGTTTTTAAAAGTCACTGAGCTGGAAACGGCGCCGCCGTCTCGGGAGCCACAGCGCCACCCGCGACAGCCCGGAGCGGCCGGACGCGCTCCCCTCAAACAGAAACCAGTCCGTGAAAAACGCACCGAACACCCCGTCCGACACCCCCGCCGATCAGCCCACCTAAAACACCCAGAAGCGCCCCAGGGGGGCGCCTGCCTGCCAACGCGGCATTTCAGCCAAAGCGCCCCGTCGGCGGGGGTCCGGGTCAGCGTGACGCGCCCGAGGCGGTCGGCGCTGCCGTATGCCCGCGGCAGCCGATCGATGGAAGCCGAACAAAGGGGATCAATCTCCGATCGGCCAGGAGCGCCGCTTTTAATCAATGCAGGAGGAGGATAGGGGCTCCGAGAGCAGCCTTAAGCGTCAGTGTGCGGGGGACACCGGAGTCCGACGGTTAAGCGAACGCTGTGCGCGACCACCTTCCCCACAACTGCCCCGAAGAAAACACGGCAAGGCATTAGGGAGGGAGGGAAAAGGGCTGACCTGCAGCTGCTGTAAATCAAAGCGCTTCCAATATTGAAACATCGATCCCGCACTGGCCGCCATCTTGAGACATATTGAGACGAAGTGAGAGGCCGACAGAGAGAGAGCGAGGGGCTGGAGTTCGGGGAAGCGGCGGGGATGGCACAAAACGCGGAGCGGAGCGATCGAACAGGGCCTTCGCTTATTGAACATCGGCACGGAATGGAGTTATCGAACAGCAAGCGGCCGTATCGAACAGGGCCGCGGAACGGAGTTATCGAACGGGAAACGGCGCTTTTCTGACCGGTAAAATGTGAACTGGATCATGGGTGGATCGAGAGCCCGGCGCTGTGTGGGAAGGCACGAAGCCGAAACTGCCATTTCTATTTATGTCAGAGGCACACGTTTTTAACAGTGTTATTTAAATGCCAAGGTTTTAATTTCTAATAATTTGATTAAAATCAATTAACTTATCGTAAGTATACTCTTTTATATCTACTGTTCATTTCATAGTGTATATAAAATAGATTTCGCCCAATAAAATCTGTAAAAAAAAAAACGTTTTCTTCTTTCAGTACCGAAATCATGTCTGATATATTTTTGACTGCTTTTTAAAAAAAAACAAAACACTTTTTTTCCTGTATCTCCTGATCAGGGTTTCGGGACCTTTTCTGCTCGATCTACGTTGTAATCCGTCTGCGGACTTGAACTTGAAAGTGAAAGATGGAGAACAGTGCCCCTTAATGGCCGCATCTGGAAGTACGCCTGCCACCCACCACCGCGCAGTTTGGTGGCCGCCTCAGTCCACACTCATTACTAACTCCTTATTCCCCCCAGGACCGACTCACATGAACTATACTACGTTTGTTCAAAAAGCTAACTATTTTAACCTACGCCAGTCAAAAAAAATAGATTTCATTTTCAAAATAAGTAGCTCTCATCACTACGTTTTTTCCCCCAACATACAATACAGCCGTAAATACTAACCGTTTCACTTCCTCGAACAATTGTATTAGTTTATTCCTTAAACTTATTAGGGTACATCTTTGAGCAGAACATATAACGACTAGCTTACTATTTTCAAACATGCCCCATACTCGTTATTTTGGATTGCTGACAATGCAAGTAATGGTACTGTACGTTTAAACTGAATTGCATTTACACATAGCCTGTAGTTGGCTGTAATTAAATACAAGAAAAATGGCTTCTGGGTCGTAAAGCGCCACTAAAAGTCAAATTTACCTCAGCCAAGTTGTATTTTTATTAATGTCGTTCTGTCTTGCTATGCTTTTTACAGGCTGAGAACTAAGCTACGTATTAAATTACCAAAAAAAAGAGAGTTCTGCTTGCTTTGTTTTTTAACCACAGCCTAGTTAAAAGGAACCAATTCTGGTGTTTTTAATCATCTCCTAATGAATCATACAAAATGAAATGATTTAAAGCCCACCCTGAATTTCACTTAAAACTACAGAATATCTTATATCTTATGAGATTAAAGGATTCGAATTAGGCACGTTTTTTCAATATTTAATGAAATCACACATTCGCTTGAGTCATCTGTAGGAAAACCACTAAGCACAAATAGTAAATAATTGTAGCCTATAACTGGTTAGAATTTGGCCAAAAATAACCAGAGTTTAAAATGCATGGAATATCTGAGCCACTGTACTGGAGAGTACTTAAAATGCGCAGCCACACTCGATATTAAAGCAGACCTGTCTGCGAGGGACTTAATGTGCAATGCTGGTGAGTGAGGAAATTTGTGCATGTGACTAAACCAGAAATACTGGACCACTTTCTAGTCCAAATAAGTATTGTTAAGAAGCGCCGTTTCGGGATATATATCAACAGGTGTGTGCTTTCCTGGCCGTATCACTTACACAAAGAGACAGTAGCTTTTCATAGACGGAAAAGACAAAAGACTCACACAAATACACAGACACACGCGAAGCATTGTTCTTTTTATGAATTTTCCAAAAGAAGCATTTCAGGCTGTAGTGTTTTGTATTTGCCAGGATGAAAACTTGCATTTTTTTTGGGTGTTTTTGTAGATAATTCCCGTAACATAGGCTACACAACTTAAAAAGCCAGGAAGCCAAATCAGCATATATCTATGGAATATAATGTGATAATACATGGTCAGTATCGGTTAAGTCTTCCACTGATCTTATTTCTGTATGTCCTGAGGCAAAGCGTGGTGTAAAATGTGGCAGCCCTGCAGGCGAGTTTTTAAAGATTTAATCATATCTTCTTTTGCAGATTAAAAGAAAAAATCAGAGGAATGCAAGTAGGTCTTGCCTTAGTGTTCTTCCTTCCACCCACGTCAATATGGCTGATTTAATACTTTTCCATTATCCTATTCATCACAGGGACCCCCATCAGGAAAATATATAGTGGGGCCCCCTGAAGTTCAGAGCCCTGATTCTCCTGCTTGGCTGGCTGCTCTAGACAGCAGATCTCGTCCAGTCGGCTATGATGGAGGCCGTCGTTCAGTTATCTGACAAGGTTATATGAGTTTTGTTTCCCTGGACTAAGAGCCAGAGATGATGGGCCTGGCTGAGCAGACACACCCCCTTGTGACGGACCTTCCCCAGCTGCCAGCTGCCATTTGGTGTGGACCCTGCCCCCACACATGGCAAACACAGCGGATCTTTTTTGAGCTCATAATGAGATTTATGATGTCGGTCGCCTGCTCACATGCTCAAACCACACATGACAGTGCCGATATGAAAGCAGCGAAAGGCTCTTCCCACTTGTTGGGCCTGTCTACTTTAGTGGTGCAGTAGCCTGTCAATCATCAGTGGACTGACAATCAGATGAGTGGATAGCGGTGGGGGTGGGTCTGCAGCTGTGTCACCCACTTACTTAGGTGTGCTTTTGTGTGCGATGACACCACACTTTTCTACCCTTATATGTATGTCAGGCAGGAGGTGGCGCAGTGGTTAAGGAACTGAGCTTGGAGCCAAGCTGAGGCCAGTTTAAGAGCCAGCAATGTGGCCCCTAAATCAAACCGAAAGGAACGGAGCCCCCCCCCCCCCCCCCGGCACCCCCCCAGATCCCTGATGTTCCCTGCACACTGAATGTCACCCTAGTTTTATGGATCAGACAGTATTTTATTCATGCACCCCACCCCCTTCCACCAGCACAATCGCTAACATTCCTACAGATATCAATCAGAGGCTCATTAAAAGAAAGCCCCCCCCCCCCCCCCTTTACAGCATTGGGCCAGAGGACTTTGCCACATGCCTCTGATGAATAACTATGTGTGTCGGTCAGCTGCCCCAAGCCTTGGGGGGGCACGTGTAAATAATGCCCCTCCGACACATCAGCCCGTATTTTTAGTGTTAGGGCTCGTTCCTGCGTCTCAGTGTCTCGTTGCGTGGTCATGTGATCGCGCTCCATCCCACTGAGGACTTTCAGGTAAAATACCTCCATGCCTGAAGCACTTATCCGTCTCTTTATGATCTTCAGTCCTCACATGTGAAACCTACATTTGGTCCTACCTTTCATCTGTTATGTGTGGCCTTCTAAGCTGGACAAACTGGGTCTTTCCTTCTGTGTGAGCATCAGCCGGGATGCACTTCTCTCTCCCCGTACCGTGGGCTGGCCTGGACGCCGAGAGTGCGGCCCTCATACTTGAACCAGTTTATTTGCAGCCAGTTCCCACTCTGGCCATTAGGAAGCCCTTGAGATTTTCGGCACATAAGCTTAACACTGATGTGTGCACTGTTCACACCCCCACAAATGGCCGAGCAAAACGCAAAAACAAACGATAAATGCAGGATCTGCTAAGCCCTTCCCATTGCCTGTGGCCTGCACAGCACTCCTGTATGTGTGATGACCGCAGGGGTCAAAGTGACATTTTTCCCCCTGGGCTTTTGCAGCCTGCATAACTCTCATGCCTGGATTTATGGATCATTATTGGATTCTTCCAGACAGACCCCATATTCTAAACTTAGATCGGGCCGCCAGAGCAGAGCAGCAGCACAGATATATAAGTCAGGAAGAGGTCGCCTGCCTCCCTTCAGGGATTCGTTGACAAAGACAGGAGGAGAAGCTCTTCAGTATGGTAGGCCCATCTTTTCATCCTCTGTGCCAGCTGACTTTACTGGGGTCTGTAGTGAAGAAGAGGCCCCGCTTGTTTTGAGGGAACGCAGTCAGGTGTGAGGCTTTAGGGGAATCTTCTTTCCTCTTTAATGAGACGTATCGCTGTCGGTGCTCTAGGCTGCCCTACTAAGGCAAAGCACAAAACTATGCTGATACTGAAACTGAGAAAAAAGGCTTCGAAGTTTTGTGATGATCCGCCTGTATCTGTAGTAGATATCAGAATGATAGTGTACTTCATCAAAACGGAGCATATAGATTAAATAAGATATTTTGTCACAAGTCAAAACAGAGCCAAAGGGACCTGATTTCGGTCATAACTAATTTCAGATAAAATATGCAGTTACTGTTTTCGCCTTTTTACGGCAGCAGAGTCGGGGGCTGGAGCCGGTTGGTAATGAATAACGCACCAGGTCAGGGTCGCTATGCGAAATTACCAGGCACCTCCCAAATCAGGCACTTTTTTGCAGGTTGAGAACTCCATAATAAAGCGCTCGCCATCCTTTGAGGTTTGGAGGGGAGAGGTTTGATGTCTGGCGTGGTTTAGCAGCGATACCAGCAGCTGAGGTTAATCAGAGTGAACCAGGCAGTGCTTCTCGTGTTGAGCTTTTTTATGGTGACCTATGGGGTCTCTAAACAGCATCCCGCGGCCCCATCAGCTGTGTGACCTTGTGGGACACTGCAGCCCCTCTGTCTGCCTGTTCTAGGCACCAAAGAAAGCCAAGAAGAAAGAAGGAGCCAGCTCCAATGTATTCGCCATGTTCGAGCAGTCTCAGATCCAGGAGTTCAAGGAGGTGAGCTGGCAGATCCACAACGCCACCCCGGCCCACTCCAGCATGGATATTCTGGTCAGAGATGGTTAAATCAGGTCCAGACAGTAAATATCCGGACCAAGACTTTGTTTCAACCAACCAGTTGAGTATAAACAGTCACAGAACACTCAACTGGTTGGTCGAAACAAAATTTTGTTCCAGATTTTTACTGGAACTACCCACCTCTGAATCTGGTGCCTGACATCGGGGGCCATTTGGAGCAGGAGTCCCCAGAACTGCACTGTTCAAGATCATGCTGATTCATCTAGCAGATTCAGCATTTGGAAAGGGGTGTGTCTAGTTAACTTAGCCTATGGTTAAGTTCAGCGTTCACAGAAAGTTTTGGGATGATTGCTTAATTCAAATTTATTGGTTTTATAACAAAAATCATTACTTTATTCACTTGTTCGTAAAAAATATATATTGTATTAGAAACAACCAGTAGTTTTAAGTAAACATTAATTTTGAGTAGTAATAAACTGAAACCCAAATTATAGTTATAAAAGAGCTGTTCTGAGTTAAAAGCTCATTGACAAGCAATCTCACTGGGGTGCTTTTTAATTAGTAACACCAAATACCACATAAAACACCAAACATTTGTGTTGAGTGTCCCTTTGGGAGCCAGCAACTGCAATCGCAATTAATAGAAAATGGCAGGAACAGAACTGAATGAGACAGTCAATAAAATCATGGCACTGACAGTGCAGAGGACTTTTGTTATGAAGCCATGAATTTGCAGCATTTTTAGAGGATTAGGCTTCCTGAGACTTTCTGTGAGCAGCGATTGTCTCCAGGATCGTGGTTGTGGTGGACGACACCCTGGGCTTCTCTAACGCCCTTCTCCATGCTAGGCTTTCACCATCATGGACCAGAACCGAGATGGCTTCATTGACAAGAATGACCTGAGGGACACCTTTGCTGCTTTAGGTAGACCAGCCTCCAGTGATGGAACCAGATCAAGCTTCCAGTAAAGCACCCTGGTGCATGAATAGCATGTTAAAGCTCTGTAACAGATACCTCACAATTACCAAATGCCATTGTGCTGTTTCATGCAGCGAATGCCCTTCTCCTAGAGCGAGCGATCAGCCCATGCTTAACCCCAGCCATGTGCCACAGGGCGCCTTAACGTGAGCAACGAGGAGCTGGACGACATGCTGAAAGAAGCTTCCGGGCCCATTAATTTCACTGTCTTCCTCACGATGTTTGGAGAGAAACTAAAGGGTGAGCCGCTTACCCTCTGTGGAATTTCCCTTCCAGAAATTCTAGAACTTTTTTTTGCCAAGTGGCATAAATAGGGGCTGTTTTTTCATAGTGCCCACCCTAAAGCTCTTAGTTTCAGCCATTCTCCCAGCATGCCAGAGGTCAGGTGGCACAGGGGCTCTTTCTCGCAGGCACCTGGCTTCAGGACGTGCTCACAGCGGTCAGCCAAGATATTCTGGCCAGCTGAAACCCCCCCCCAGGGTCAATGGCGGTGATCTCCCCCATCTGCCAGTCACTACCTGGGTTCAGACTGTCCTCTGAAGCCATGGACTTAGCAGTTTGGGGCCCAGCGATATCGAGGATCTTCAAACCACTCATCCTGGGCAGGGTCGGAGGGCGCCTGGAGGCTTTCCCAGGCAGCACAGCACAGGGCTGGGGGCCACCGTGGATCAGGATGCCAGGCCATTGCAGGGCACATACACAGAACAAGAAAATTAGCCTAACTGCATGTCTTTGGATTGCACAGCCATGAGCTGCTGTCGTTTGAAATCTCCTTCCCTCATTGACATTGATTCCTGCTGTCTTGTCATGCTCTCCTAGGCACAGACCCCGAGGAGACCATTCTCAATGCCTTCAAGATCTTTGACCCAGAAGGAAAAGGGTTTCTCAAGGGCGATGAGTGAGTACAGGTTGCTTATACTTGTCTTATCATTTATTATTGGTACCAGCCCCCCCCCTCCACCACTGGCCATGAAACATCCTAGGGTTATACTTTACCCCTGACTCCATTTCTCTTTTCAGAATCAAGTACAACCTCATGTCTCAAGCTGACAAGTTCACTGAAGCTGAGGTGAGTCACCCCCTGCAGTTTAAGATGTGCCTTTGCAAGGGCCACCTCAGCAGACCTTTACGATATCTTGTAGATGAGCAGAGGACATCTGATTGATGCACACAAACACTGCGAATCATACGGGCCCACAAAGCAGGGATGAGACGTCCAACCAAAGTGGCCCAGGATCCATGAAAGTCAAAGCCTTAAAAGGAAGAATGTGCCCAGACAGTGAGATCATGCTGTAATTTTTCAATACAAAACATTACCTCAGCGTCTCTCTCTCTCTCAGAAGCGGGGAGAGGAGAGGAAGAGAGACAGATAAGAGGCAAGATAATCCAAAAGTAACAGGACTGGTGTCCTTGCCCGGGCCTGGGTCGCCGTGACACTTAAATGCTTGTGCCCCCCCCCCCGCTGATTACACCAGCATGGTGCTTCAGCACTCTGCGCCTCCCCCCACAGGTGAACCAGATGTTCACCAACTTCCCGCTGGACGTCTCGGGCAACCTGGACTACAAGAACCTGTGCTATGTCATCACCCACGGAGAGGACAAGGAGCAGGACTGAGTGGGCGGAGCTACTCAAACCCTCTGCCTGTTCATAGTGTCACACTGCAAAGCCTGGGCCTCCTCTTGTCACCCGAGACACTGCTGCCAGTTTACTACCCAATAAAAGCTCCACAGTGTCCTCTCTGAACCTCTGCTTTCTAGGAGAATCTCCTGCTTCCTTTTTTGGTCACACCATTGAACGCTTCTGTGCAATTTGTCCATTTCGTACTCCAACGTGCTGCAATAGTCCTGAAAGTCGTGCTCACTGGTCATTGGTGATATTTACCGGCTTCCTGTTAGGGGGAAACGAATAGAATGTGCTAGAGAGTAAGAAACTGATACCCAGAGACAGCAACTTCCAGAGGCGGCTGCATGCAAAGGCCGCACCCCTCGTAAACACGTTTACACGGGCGTTCGAGGCACCACAGCCAGACGCAAACATGACAACACATGCGTGTGTCATGCTATTATGTCAATTATCATTTCTGGCTTCTGCTCATTCCAGTGTATAATACAGGCTATATTTAGATGATTCATGGTGAATTATACTTTGTGACGTAAACCACAAGTGCCTTTTCTCACATAAATATAGAGTAAGCTTCTGAGCATTACACCTAACACTGGATAAGAGATTAGCCATAGCAACAGAAGGGTACTGACACGCGCTCCCTCCGCTGATGCCAGATGTACTAAAGGAGTCTAATGTGGACCACAACCCCCTGAAACATCTGGACGACTTCACCAAAACAACCCTGAAGAACTTCTCACACAGACTTAGCCCCATCCGTCAGGAAGAAAGCAGCATGTATTATTTACATATATGTAGGAAAACAGCAAAAACATTAAGCTTATGTAAGTGCACGTCGCAGAAGAAGCCTGTTATTGTCACTGCTGACATTTATGTGTCTGCTGCATAGAGACGCACTGCGGCAGGCCGTCGTAACAATGAAACGTGCAATAAAATCACACTACAGAGCCGGCAAGTTTCATGACAGGGCTGCTTTCCATGGTGAACCCGAGCTGCCCAAGTGCTGCCAAAACATAAAACCCCCCCCCCCCCTCCTCCGCCCTGTTCGACATGTGGTTCCTTCCACACAGACGGCTGACAGCCGCTCAGGGATCCATCCAAACGCTTCCCTTTGAAGTCGGACAAGCGCAAGTGTGTGGGGAGATGTTCCACCCGAATGACCATGGAGCAAGCTCCACCCCTATGAAGAAACGTCTCGTAAGTGAAGGTGACACCGATCTGCAGGAGTCAAAGCCGATTCTGTGAGGTTGTAGGAGAAACAGAACAGTAATGGGGCGAAAGGAACTTTAATGGTTTGTAGCTGGAAGTTACAGTATATCACTTTTACAGTTACGGAACACATTCAGTTAGGAAAACTTCAGAGCGATACGTGTTTAAAGGGCTAGTGAATGAGGAGCTGGCAGATCAATCAGTCAATCAATCAATCAATCAATCAATCAATCAAATAACCGACAACTCAAAAGAAGTCACTGGGCCCAAGTGTAGGACTGTTACATCATAACTCAGTGATACTGATAACCTAGCCACATAGCACACCTGGACTGTATGTCCATCTCAGATTACAGCCAATACATGTATATATATATATATATATAAAATACTTATCAAAGTTAGATATTATCTATACAAAATGCAGGTCTAAAATGACAAGAGAAAGAATGCAGGATCCTTGGGGAAACAGGCTATCTGTCTGGGGGGAAAGAGGCAGTCTGTCTAGGGGCAAATAGTGGTCTGTCTGGGGGCAAAAATGCAGTCTGTCTGGGGGGAAAAGGCAGTCTGTCTGGGGGCAAAAAGGAAGTCTCTTTGGGGGCAAACAGGTGGTCTCAGGGTAAAAGGGTAATCTGTCTGGGGGGAAAGGCAGTCTGGGGGCAAATAGGCAGTCTGTCTGGAGGCAAAAGGGAAGTCTGTTGGGGGTCAAACAGATGGTCTGTCTGGAGGTAGAAAGGCAATCTCTCTGGAGGGAAAAAGCCAGTCTTTCTGGGGGTAAAAAGGCATTTTGTCTGGAAGGAAACAGGTGATCTGTCTGGAGGAATAAGCAAACATTTCAGAAAGGATTTTAAATATAAAATAAAATCTGATACTGAAGGAGTCATTTTCCCCCAAGAAAAATCTTGCCACCAGCTCCCCCAGTACCTGCCATGTCCCTGTCAGCCCCGATGAGCGAAACCAGTGGTCTGCTCTGAAATGGTCACACTGGGGACCATGAGAGACAGCACACATACTGATTAAGGCTGGAGGGGCCCTGGCACAGAGGGGAACACACAGGGTGTAAGGTTAACAAACACCGGAAAGGACAAGAACGTGAAAAAGAGCATTAATATCATACAGCCTAAGACATCCACAGAAGACACAGTAAACAGAATGGACAGGATTAGGGCCAGGAGTTATCTCCACTAATACCTGAATAAACCTGACCATTCGCTGTTCCCCATCAATTCCAGTAAAACCAGGACTCTGAGTTCTGAGTCCCCACCTGCTTCCCCCACCACCACCACCACTAGCTGATTAGTTGCATTTCATTCGTCAGTTGCGATTTCGCCTCTCTTTCGTCTTTCCAACTGGGTGACTGGGGTGCAGGATTGAGGAAGAATAGCCAATGGTCTCCACTTTTCTTGTCTATTCCGTGGGCAGGAGGGACAGGTCATTGAAGATATCCTGCCCGGATCCAGCTTCCGCCGTACTCTCTGCATGAACATATTGGGCGGTAAGAGGTTGTGAGAAAGGAAGAAACTGATTGCACCTTTCACTTAATACCAGGCTCCTTCAGAAACACAACCCAACTGAAACCCTAAGCGAACTCTCAGAAAACATGGGTGGTGTGTTAACATCTGCTCCTAACAGTGGCGGAAATCTGAGCCTTAACGCACCTCGGGGGACGATGTGCTCCAGGATAACAACTCGCTCCGCCAGGATCTTCAAGGCCTCCCTTAATTGCTGTATAGCTTCACTCTGCAAAGAGACACACTGTCAATTAGCCCCTCCTACCACGGCTGCTCTGACCAATCACAAACCTTCCCCAGTTTCAAGCTGACATGTTGAAGAGCTGGGTTTCTGAATATTTGCACGTTTGCTCACGACTGTGACTGTCTTTCCTCACCTCCACTATGCTCTCTCCTGGCTCACCCTTGGGCCCCGGAGCACCCTGGTGATGCAAACACACGGACACTCTGTTGTGGAATAACTAAAAAGATTCCAGAAATATTCCTGTCTTTTTTTCAGTGTCCAAAATGATGTCGTCACACATGGGACTATCATGAGGTCCGACAGCCTGGCAGGCGTGTAGAGCTGCCTGTCACTACTTACCGGCAGGCCTTGCTCACCAATCTTTCCAGGGGGTCCCTGGCGACGGTAAAAACAGCAAATCAGGGCCCATCGAATGACTGCTGTTCGACAGGAAGCTAGAGGCCTGTACTTAAACGGCGTTATCCATAATGTTGAAGGGTTACGTTTTCATGAATAACAATTATTTACCAGGTTTCCCTCATCTAAGGAATAAATAAACTGGTAAGCTTATTAAATCATATGCCGCGCATGTTCTCCATGTTATCATGTGATTATTCAGGTTAGGCTCCAATTTACATTTGATTGAGATCTGGAATCCTCAAAGACTTTAAGTGCCAGTTCATTTGGAAGGAAACTAATCAAGACTGTTCTGAACAAGAGGACTGGGCTCACCATGGACCCTGGGTCTCCTTTGGGTCCCGGGTTGCCAGGTTTGCCCCAATAGCCGTCCTTGCTCTGAAACACATGCACACAAATGAAAGATCCACACACACACACACACACACACACACACACACACACACACACACACACACACACACACACACTGCATTTCTCTATCATACACAGCAGCGTGCGGCCCAAAGTCCACATACTGTAGCATCTCACCACACAGAGAATGTCACCATACTCACGTCACGTTCAACCGAGCCCAGAATGCCTGGCACTCCAGCGGGTCCCGGGGAGCCTGTGGCATGTAACAGATGAGCACAGACCGTTTTCTCAGGTGCTGACAGTGTGTTTTTAGTGCCTGAGTGTTTGCGGGACCAAACGCCACTGCCAGCGGCAGTTTCTGCTCAGCTGTCCCCAGTTAAGTACAGTGAGTGGATGTGGGCAGTGACTCCAGAAGCCATTAAAGTGTCTGAGGATGTCTCTCATGTGCAGACTGGTTACCTGGGGGCCCAGTGGGACCGGGAGGACCGGGGGGCCCACGCAAAGGAGGAGCGTCTTCATCTTTCAAAAGAAAAAAAGGAAAGCAAGAGGAACGTAGTAAACGTTTGTGGGAAAGTGGCACACGTACAGAGTGCACATGATACCGTCACCATCAAGTGGCTTGTCTTACAGGGCTTTTTCCTCTCCTGTTACTTCATACAATTTTCACACCCCGGTTGCCCCCCACGGGCAACACGACTCGAGTTATCTTGTCTTATGATCTTAAGAAAGATGAGAAACGTCCTTCGGTTTTCAAATGATTAAAACCTAACAAAAACTCAAAATGCAGCATTTAATGTGACCCATGCTCCTTTACTGGGGCTGCTGGTTTTTCTGGGATGGCTGGTCTGCTGCTCCCATGATGGAGGCCCGAGAACACAGCATGGAACAGGTCAGCGTTGTGGACCGTGTTTCCCATGACCCAGGAACCAAGCACCTGTCGATTGCCCTCCTCCTCCCTCTATGCTGGGGTGAGTGGGGGTGGGGCAACACGCACCTGCAAATTACTCGGCTGTCCACATAAATGGGAGCACAGAGATCCCTCTGGATCTCATTTCTGGAGCTCCGGCAGTCAGCGTGAAGTAGCTTGACACCATGGGGATTCATTTAAAAGGTTTTTTTTTTCCTAAAAGGCTTTTGGCCTGAGAGCCAATCTTTGCTTTCCAAAATCAGGCTATAGTGCTGACAGGTTACAAATTGGGTCTGATTTACAGCAGGCCGACTGCGGCCCAAGATCAGTCCTCAACAAAGGCAGCCTCAAATTAAACGCAGCTTGTGAGACTGGCTGCCTGAGATGGGGTCTGCTGCCCTCTAGTGTTCCGACAATGAAACAGAATCATGACTGTCAACCTTAAAATGCCCAAACTGAGCACATTTAAAGTTAAATGAAAAATAAGATTGTTCAAGTAGCATCAGACGTTCCTTTAATTGTCATTTATCTACACATAAATACTTAATGATTACAGAAGATAAACACATTATTAAATTTAACTGCACACAGGAATTGCACACTGACCTAAGTCATGTAGGACGTCTCGCAGCAAGGTTATAACCAGACGGAGGTGGATGGTTCAGGTCCAGAAAGTAAAATTCCAGATCACGATTTTGTTTCAACCAACAAGTTAAGTTCTCTGTGACTGTGACTCTTTATGCTCATCTGGTTGGTTGAAACAAAATCTTGGTCTGGATTTGTACTTTCTGGACCTGAACCATCCACTTCTGTAAACAGGCACATTATTACTGGTACAGTTCTGAAGGTACAGCCACGACCTGGTCTGGGGAAAGCGAGAGCAATTTTTGGGCCGTCAGCTTTTCCAGGGGCGTTCTGGGATCCGCGATGCCACCCGAGCAATGCCACCGTCTCTTCCACCTCCGTGTACAGTCAGACTGCACATGGTTGGTGACCGAATCACATGGTGCGTGCGTGAATGGGGCGGGGGTACTGACTGAACATATCTCCTCTGACGGAAAGGTGATCCAGCAGCCCGGGGGGGCCTGGGGGGCCAGGGGGTCCTGGAGGCCCAAACTCTCCCGGGTAGCCTTGGTCTCCCTTTGGCCCTGTGACAATGACGGTAACCAATCACATCGCCTCTGGCAGTAATCAAAGCCATCTGATTTGGAAAGATGTTGTGAGATTTGGGCTAAGGTGTTAAAGACCTTGGAGGGGGGTGGGGGGACTCACCTGGGTTGCCTACTGGGCCAGGCAGTCCTGCGAGGCCCATTTCTCCTTTGGGTCCTGGGAAGCCAATTAACCCAGGGTTTCCTGGAGGTCCAGGTGGACCTGGGAGTCCTGAAGAACATAGCGTGGTGACGAGGGAGGGGCAGGAGGTGCAAATTGGTGGGAAAGGCAGGAGGTGCACTAGCATGAGGCCTGATTACATCAGAACCGGAGAGAAGGGAGTGGGACTTCCAGGACGACGTTAGCCCTGGGTACCAACTCACCTGGCAGGTGGGGCCCCTGGGGGCCACTAGGGGTGGGGTGAGGTCTATCCACTTCGTTCTCGGTTGACCCATCAGGAAGGCCGTTAACAGATGGAGGAGGTCTACAGTTCTCCAGTTGTTTGATCTGGAGGCGAAAGCAGCAGAAAACAGGTGAGAAAGAGCCGTCCCTGTGATGGCAGAAATATAGGCTGTAAGAGGTGTTACTATTTCAGCCTGTAAAGAGGGGATCACACACACAGACACAGACAGACACACACACACACAATCTGATGGGGATGCAATCATGGCGCACTGCCACCGGTGGCCTGGAGAGTCAACTGCACTTGCCTTGGACTCGATGTGGGTCAGTCTTTCCGTCATGTGGGTGTAGCTGGTGCAGTTGAAGCACTCTGAGGAGACGAGAGAGAGAGAGAGAGAGAGAGAGAGATAGATACTCTCAGACCCACGAGTGTCTTAAGCCTCGGACTCACAGTGGTCAGAAAACCCATCACGATAACACAGAGAAACATTTTAAAACGATATGAGGGAGGTACAGCAGGCAGATCAGCCAGCCGTGTTTCCTACAGGCTCCGCCCCCCTGTGCCAGCTCTTCAGGGGTCAGAGGGTTCCTGGCAGAAAATACACAGAGGCAGGATGTTAGAGGTACCAAGATAAGGGGGGGCACGTCACACTGGATCCCCTCCAAGCTCCAGCTTTGTCCTGTGTGCCTGTGGCAGCCCTGAGCCCCCCAGCTTCTAAAAAAACAAACCAGGCCCCTCGGGGCACCATGAGCACCGCAGCGGCTTCTGGGTAACAGAAAGCACACTGCCCGCCCTCCCCCGGGCTTGTTTTCTGTCTGTCTGCTCACTGGCAAATCCCAGCATGCGCCCAGACAGCAGGAACACACAATGGACCCAGCTCAGGGCCCACCACAAACACCCCCCCACCTTGGTACGACAGTCTAGTGTGCCAGTTCCCAGTGCTTCCATTTCAACTAATCACATCACACCCTGTGGTCCCGCATCTTCTTAATTACTGGAGGCGGCACCAGCAGGGGGCCCGTTGAGGGGGCTGTCAGTGCCCTCAGTTACATCCTTACCCCCCAAGAGAGAGAGGATGCCGCGTGCCCTTTAAACAAGTGGCAGTCTGCCCCGATGGCGCCCCCCCCCCCCCACAGCAGGAAGGTGGGAGGCAGCTGACAAGGTCCTAATAACTGGGTCGGGCCCTGAGCAGTAGACGGTCACGGCAGGTAAAAACCACCATCAGGGATCTTTATGATGCTGTTTGGGGCCTAAGTGCCCAGTTCACCCCCCCACCCCATACACACAAGCAAGTGCTACTGGCTGACAGACTGCCCTCAGACCCAGCAGGTTCATAAACACCTGACCAGAGAGGGGTCTACATCAGCTCATCCGCCCCAGGGGGGAGGATTAAATCGAGAGCTAGGCAGGGGGGGTATGACAGAGAGAAGCCACATGGGGGCGGAAAGGCACTACCTGCCCCCACGGCTCTGAGAGGGATGTTACTTATAAAAAAATAAAATGACAGCTATGAGTATCGCTGTTACCTGGAGCGGAGGTCAATGGGGGTGTGAGAGACCCCCAGAGCTCAGCTGACGGACCTCGATCGGGTCCGGAAATCAGAAAAATGCTAAAAGACTCTAAATCGCTTAAGAAAGAGGGATCCAGTCGTGGACCCAGAATCATACTCTTCATGGATACAGACATACTCTTTGTAGATACACTCTGTAGGGATACAGACAAAGTCTTTATGGATATAGACATACTCCTTATGGATATTGTAGGGCTGTCACACACCTATATCAAACGCATGATTAATTGCATCGGCCATCATGTAATACCATCCATCCTGGGTCAAATGGTTCACAGCAGCTACGACATAAACACCTTTCACTCCACGATGTCCAGCAACAGATTCTTTTATCACAGTTTCTCTCTCTAGATCTGAAACCTATTTGGCAAATGGCTCTAAAAGCAGAAGTCTGACATCCACTGAAAGTCCACTTAACTGGAAAGACCCTCATTTTAAGACATCTACCTCCAAAAAGATACAACAAATGATGATATTTTTTTCTTCTGAGACACTTCGCAATTTTTTTAAAACAAAATGGACCAAGTTACACCTAAGAAACAGGATGGAAAAAAACTACAGGTCTCTATTAAAAATATTTGCTCATACTATTTTCCCATTCGGGTATCAAAATTAAGACATGCGGTGATGTAATCAAAGAAACAACGTGTGATAACTTTGTCTGCCTTAAAGTACAGACATGCTCTTTATGAATATAAACATACTGCAGCGCCAGACTGACCGAGGCATTGCAGAAGCAGCTTGTTTGTGGGGAAAGAACACACTATTTTATTATGGTCCTTAGTAGGACTATACCAGGCAGCCAATGCCCACAGCATTGATCTATATAACCTCCATAAAGAATACAGGAATCCTCTTTATATATATAGACATATAAAAATAGACAAACACTTTATGGACAAGAACCTTTTCATTGGAAAGGCCTGCACATGTTTTCGATGGTTAAATGCAGATATTTTCCAGTACCCTGTAACTCTATGTCCTGCCAGCTGCCCCAGGTCTGCTAAATCCAGCCATAATCAATTTTATTCTTTTGGTAGAGACTCCCGGACAACTGCTTGCAGGACAGGCCAGCCGGGAGCAGTGAGAGACAGGAACCATTTTTGAAAGTATGAGGAAACCCTGTGTCCTAACAGCTGGAGTTAAACAGCTGGCACCTAGAAGGCATACCGGAGATTTGGGGCTCGGGCCGGCCCAGCCCGCTGCCAGGGGAGTTCCAGACCCCACTGGTGCGTCCGCAATGAGACGCCTTTGACCAGCAAGAGACACAGAGCTCCATAATAACTAAGGAAGTGTGTAGTTTGGGGAACGCCCAGGGCATCTTGGGAAACAGCACTCGCAATTTAAAGGGGAGGATCTGATCTCGAGCCAGTGTCATGTAAGCCAAAAATGCAGGCGGGGGGTGTATCCGGGCACCTCTGCCCTCCATCCAGTGAAAACATACTGCCCTAGGAGGCCGGTGACACCCACTCTGAAACATGGACACACGCACAGGAGGGTCACCCTAACAAAAACAAGCAGGGAGGGGTCAATTTCACCCTGCGGTCTCACCTGCCTCTTTGCCACTCCCCTCACCCTGTCGGACCATGAGGATTACCAAAAAAGCCTCTCTCTGTGAACATTCTCAGGAATTATTTCTCCATTACGTTATTTCACTAATGTTTGTAGATCAGCACTCCCCCCCCTCCCCCACCAAAAAAACAGCCTGGCATGATGAAAGCAATGGCACAGAGTAATGTGACCTTTCAAATGATTCTCTTGCATCTATCCTGTCCTCTCATGCGATAGGAATGCAACTATGTAATGGGCAGTAAGCAAACGTACACACACACACCCACACACACAGACAAACACAAACACGCTCCTCGGTCTGCTGTAAAAAACAGGACAGCAGGGCACAGAACGCCAACGCTAATTACAGGAAATGCAGGCAAAATGTGCGAGCCAGCGAGAGAGAACGAGAGGAGCGGGAACGAGGGCCGGAGATTTGCCTTAAAATGGTCACAGTCGGCATTTTATTTACTACAGCAGAGACATTTAAGGTTATCAGACGAAACTTTGCTGAGTGGACCTGAGCGGACCGTGACCCACTGCGCACCCCCAACCAGATCCACCACCGTGTGCCACGGAGAGAGAGAGAGATACCAGCAGGACAGGCACGGTCAGCATAAGCTGAGCTTTCCTGAGGGTCTCACTGGTGTAGCACCTCTGTGGAGGTTCTGGACCAAAACAACCCCACAGAACGCTCTGGGAGGGAGGACAGTGGCAGCTTTGATACACACCCCCTCAGTATTTGCCGTTTCACACACACCCTTTCCCTTCAGTTACATCACAAGCTTCTGACATCCAAACCACCGCGTTTGATCACATCCAGCATGTTATGTCTAATGCCGACTACATCTGTTTATTTCTCTGTTCCAGGCGTTGTTGTCATAACTCATGAAACAATAATTACCTCTCCTGATGGTTTTTCTGCACAGAAAGGCTTGTAGATGGTTTTCATAAGCAGGGATTGGTTGCCGACGCCACGCCGCCTCTCTTAATTAGGAAGCCACATGTTACTAAAAATGGAGAGAATTTTATGAAGCGGACTGGTAAGCACATGCTAATGTGCCAAAAGTAATTTAGCAGAGCTTTTAAAATTTAGGGGTAAAAAAATCATTCATCTTTGATCTTGACTCTAAGCTAAGCATGAAAACGGTCATGAACAGCAAATAGACGTGTCAGACCCCCACTGTGACAGACTGGGTCACGGACAAACTGGATCACTGACAGACCCCTACTGTGACAGACCCCTACTGTGACAGACTGGGTCACTGACAGACCCCCCGTGGTTAAAGAAGCTGGATGGTTTTTAAATACCACATGGTTGATTTATCAGTCGGGGGACAATGTGGGTGCTGGTGGGGGTCTCCTGTCAGGTGGAGCGGTGGGGGGGGGGGGGGGGGGGCGGGTGTCTCATGGTGTCACTGCAGCCCCTGCCTCACCCTCATAAACAGCAAACAGGGGATTCTGGGAAGGGACCGAATTAAGGAAAAACCCAGGGTGTACCTTGGTGGGGGGTGGATTAGGTGGGGGCCGGAGAACAAAAGCAGCACACCGCACCCGGACAAGCGGCAGAGACAACTAAAATGTACCGTTTGTCATGTGGTTCAATGTAGCTGGTGACTAAACTAAACTCCTTACCACGTAGGTCGGTGTCCCACACAACTCCAGACGGGAAACTCGAATTTATGCTTTTGGTAGACACAACATTGGGAAGCTCCATTGAGATGACAGAGTTATAGCTTGTGAGTTGAACAGGTGGGGGCAGGTGTTTTGAGGACCAACACTGTCCCAGGGTTCAAAACCTACGGTCCAGACCATGCTACTGTGATGCTGCCTGTCCCTGCTGTGACGGGCACCGGAAACCCGGCCATATATAAACCAAGGTGCTGCCGGCAGGATGTGAGCGATCGCAGACGTGCGGCCCCTCCCTTGGCACCGTGTCACTTCCTGGCGACTCACTCAAGCCAAACATGCGCGTGCGAGACATGCGACCAGGCAGCTGATGATCCACATGACAGTTCCGATGATGCACTTAAAAAATAAACTCCGGAAACAACAGCAACAGACAAAGTCGTACATGCGGAACGCAGGACAAAGGGGAAACAGAAGCTACTGAACAGCACAAGATGATCAGCCATAAGTGAGGAATCCCAGACAAAAAAGGGAGACAGGAAATGTGCACAAAAAAACAGAACGAATCGCGCACTTATAAATACGAAACACGGGATGATCCTGCAACAGCCAGAGACTCCCCTTCCCCTCCTGAGCATGATTTTCCCAAAACACCCCCACTTTGTGCCAGTACAGGATCTACACTCAGACCACAAGCAGCTGAACATGCAGCTGTTAGATGGGGGGGTGGGATGGGGTGTTCAGGGGTCCTGAGATCTGCAGTTTTCATCGCAGTGCCCCTCCCCAGCCCCCCTGCTTCTTTCTAGCATTCTTCCTGGTTTTCCTGATTATTCAATCCATCCACAGTCTCGTCCAAGACCAACGGCTGGTAAAAGATGGGACCAACCTGGCGGGTCTATGACCTCACGCTTGGTGACTACAAGAAGGTCCGTGACATCTAACTAAATGTTGTAGCAGAAATGAAAGTGGCTGAGCTGACCTGCAAGGGGCCCTCTGGCCCAGAGCAGAAGGAAGCAGCTTATTAGTACGCCAAGGTTTGTGAGATGCAATGTATGGACAAAAATATTGGGACACCTGGCCATTACACCTACAGGAACTTTTATGACATCCCATTCTAAATCCATAGGCATCAATATGGAGCTGGTTCCCCCTTTGCAGCTATAACAGCTGCCACTCTTCTGGGGAGGCTGTCCACAGGATTTGAGTGTCTGTGGGAATTTTTGCCTATTCATCCAGAAGAGCATTTGTGAGGTCAGGCACTGATGTTGGATATGAAGGCCTGGCTCACAATCTCCACTGTAATTCATCCTGAAGGTGTTCGATGGGGTTGAGGTCAGGGCTCTGTGGGCCAGTCAAGTTCTTACACACCAAACTCACCCAATCATGTCTTTATGGACCTGGATCTGTGCACTGAGGCACAGTCATGCTAGAACAGAAAAGGGGCCTTCCCCAAACTGTTCCCACAAAGTAGCACAGAATTGTCCAAATTGTCTGGGTATGCTGCAGCATTAAGAGTTCCCTTCACTGGAACTAAGTGACCAAACCCAACTCCGGAAAAACAACCACATACCATTATCCCTCCTCCAACAAACTTTACACTTGGCACAATGCAGTCATGCAAGTAATGTTCTCCTGGCATCCGCCAAACCCAGACTGCCAGACTGAGAATCGTGATTCGTCACTCCACCTTTCCAGTGCTCCAGAGTCCAGCGGTGGTGAGTATTACACCACTCTGACACCTGGCATTGTGCTTGGTGATGTGAGGCTTGCATGCAGCTGCTCGGCCATGGAAGCCCATCCCCATGATGCTCCCAGTTATTGTGCCTGGATTAATGCCAAAGTAAGTTTGGAACTCTGCAGTTACAGTCAACAGAGTGTTGGCGACTTACACTATGCGGCTCAGCCCTCAGCGACCCTGCTCTCTTACTTTACATGGACTGCCACTTCATAGCTGAGTTTCTGTTGTTCCTAACTGCTTCCACTTTTCAATAATACCACTTACAGTTGACCGTGGAATATCTAATAGGGATGACAGTACCACACTTGAATTCACTGAGCTCTTGTAAACCCGACTGCATGGCTATGTGAATGATATTATGCACCTGTGGCAATGGGTCGGAATGAAAAACCAGAACTCAACGATTAAGAGGCGTGTCCCAGTGCTTTTGTCCATATAGTGTATCAAATGTATCTTAGTAACTTGGTTGTTTTTGTATCGCATACATTTTTTAAAATGTCAAATACCATCATCATGGCCATATACCCATTCACAGGATCATCATCATCATCATCATCAATATATGAGGAGTTTAGAAATAGCCTGTAACCCTGTATCTGGGATAACTTTCAGGATTCTCACCCAGACGGATGAAAATAAAACATCACGAATGATTATGGATTCCTCTCCCTCCATGACGTCCCTGTTGCGTAAGAGAGATGGTGGGACCAGGAATAGGTACAGTCATGGGGGAATGTTTCTGAGCAGGGAATGTACTTCCAGCAGAGAGACAATACCCAGCCAGCACTGGCTCAGTGAACTTTTCCAGCAGGTGTGTGTGTGTATGGGGGAGGGGGGGGGGAGTCAGGTGCTAAATGCAGCCCAAACTACTAGACCAGGCACAGAACATCAGCACCAGGCAGGCCAAACGATCCCCACTCTACAGCAGTGCTTTCCCAATCCGGTCCACGGGGACCCGGTGACAGTCCACGTTTTGGGAACAAAAATGTGCCGTGCCTGGTGCAGAGGTGGGAGGCAGCAAAAACGTGGACTGGCTATGGGTCTGCGAGGACCGGGTTGGGAAACACTGCTCCACAGTGTATGCTAATCTCTGTCCACACAGATTTCAAAATCTCCCATAACGCCTCACTGCCACACCAGAACAGTCTGGGAGGTGGACAGCCACCTCCTCCACAGTCACAGCAGAGTCCCAGAGCCACAGCGGACTGTAGACAGCTTACCCTTACTGCAGTTCTCGCCCATGAAGCCGGGACAGCAGCGCCACTCCAAGGCCATCACCTGTCGGTACGCCACGTGGTATGTGGGCAGAAGCTGGGTCCTGAAACTGACACAGAGAAGCCTTTGCTGAAACCGGCCACCTTGATTTTGCACTCAGGTCTGTCCCACCATGAAAAAAGCCTTTTTGTTCACTTGACACAAATGAGGACCTTGCCAGCATGCACTTGGCCCCCGATGCATACATTTGGCTTAAACCTTGGTGGTGACTCCAGAACCGGGATTCCTCGCTGCGGAAGACATGTGGCAGGGCTCAGGCGTGGCCACCAAAAGGAGAGACTGAGAAATCAAGGCCAGGGCCTGGACCTTAAAGTGTTTTCCAGATCTCTTAAGCAGTATGAAAATGGCAAAAATGGAGTACAGTGGTACCTCAGAACTCAAACTTAATCCGTTCAGAACTCAAAAAAAGTTTGAGTTCTGACTAAATTTTCCCCATAAAAAATGATGGAAAACCAATTAATTGGTTCCCGGCCCCAAAAAAATTACACCTATGTTTTTTTTAGCATTTAAACACAAAATGAACTGGATAAAACAAGAAGAGCATATACTGTACTAAACACATCTAAGCACATTTATCAAAACAATAATTTGTAAAGTAAGAAAATAAATGTATCTAAACAATGTGTAAAGTTAAAAAAAAAACAATGTGTCCTGCCCCGATTGTCCGCTCCTTCCATGTGCCACGCCCCCTCGTTAACCCCGTGTGATAGGTTGTTTCTGCTTGTCATTAGTCCTCTGTATTTCGTCCGCGTTTCAGTTTGTTTCCCCAGTCCGGTCATTGTATTGTCCGTCTGCGTTTTGCCTGCCTTACCTGTAATTAAACCCCCTATTCCCCGATACCCTGACGTCTGCGCCTTTGTCTCCGTTCCATCCCGCTCTGCACGACAATATTATGATTAAATGTATTAATGGTTTATTATTAATATTAAAATAATGAATAAGAAATTTATTTTTAAATGTATTTTATTAAATAATAATAATTACTGTTATTGTCTATCATTGTCCAAATGTATTTTTACTGTCTAAATACACATATTCAGTTAGTGTAAACATGCACGGTGCTATCACAGCGAATGAGAGGCTGAGACTGAAACGTTACCCTTTGTTTCCACTGAGAGACGTGCCGCGTGACTCATTTCCCCGCCTGTACAAGTTATCTTAGGTCGACGTTCACGGTTTGACTTCTGAGATTCAGATCGAGCTCTAGGTAATTCTTTTTCGAACTGGTTGGTTCGACTTTTAAGAAATTACAGTTCTAATGAGTTTGAGAACTGACGTATCAGTGTATGTGTATAGATGTGGATTACTCATCCATCCATCCCAAGCAGCAATGTCCAGACCTCCCTCTCCCCAGCCACCTCCTCCAACTCCTCTGGGGGAATACCAAGGCATTCCCAAGCCAGCCGAGAGATATAATCCCTTTAGCGTGTCCTGGGTCTGCCTCGGGGCCCCCGGAATAGACCAATGTAGATTAGGTGGCAGTCGAAGGATGGGTATTACACATATAGATAAAACTTTGTTACTCTTCTGTCTGCCTGCTCCTGATCGTATATATTTTCCTTGTGTTCATAAATCGGCTTATTTTGCGTGTTGAGGCATTGCTTAAGAAGATGCCTGTCTTCACCCATTAACTGGAGATACGTTCTCCTAGACCAAACAGTGTTATCTACCATCTCAGACATGGAGAACAGGACAGCGGAAACTTCTGATTAGTAAACTAAAAAGGGTGGAGGGAACTTTAAATAAACCCACATAAATCTTCAATAACACGCCCATCATTATCAGAGACAGTGTGACTAGAAAGACTGATGAACATTAGCATCTGCATCCCGTTGTAGAAAAGACTTTCGTTCAAAGAGTTTACAGTCCATCAGCAACATGGCAGCCCTCGGGTGTAGCTTGTGTGGCTCTGCTCTGCTGTATAACTGCCATGCATCATTCCAGAGGTCAACCACAGCAGTTTCTTCCAGCAACCGAATCCCAGCTGTGTTTGCTTGTCAACCATCATTGTCTAACAGATGGTATTTAAAGAAAAGAACTTTATGTACCCTTTAAACATATTACTGCCTTGTGGAGTTTTCCGCAAAGTTTTTTATGAAGAGAATTCAATTACAGGGTTATATCTCTCCTCATAGACACTGTGGATAGATATGAATTGTTGTGTGGTAATGCCGTCATAAAGAACCAGGATTGGGCCAAGAGGTATTTGCATGCTGGGAAAAATGTTATATGTTTTACTAATTATACCCATTTCTGTGGGCTCTTAAATAAGAACACCAAAAATCACAGCACCCCACAATGAAAAAGGTCCACTGAGATTAGTGGGTGTTACTGCATAGCAGGGCAGATGTGTGTATGTATGTGTGTCTGTTTTTTTAATAAACAACAACATACAGTGGTGGATGTGGTGAGCTGTGTATCTCTATATACTCCCGTAGCCTTCCAATGAAGTGGTCGTCCTTAGCCTTAGTGTCTCAACTAGGGGCGTCAGAAGCATTTTGAATCTCTTAATTCAATGACCTGCACTGATGATTCACTTCACTTGCGTGCAGTGAGTTGTTGTAGGTAACCTGGAAAACCCGGAGTGGTCTTTCAGTGGTATGTGTATTCTCATATCCATCAAGTGGAATGGATCCTTTCGAGAAGCAATAGAAACAGAGCTGGGTGAACAAAAATTTTATGTTAAATGTGGGGGGGGGGGCAAACGAATAATTATGAAATGTGAGGGGGACACGGCAGCGCCCATGATCTCAACGTACCTGTTGTGCACTTGGCAGGATACGGTCTTCAGCACAGTGTACTGGCACCAGTTTCTAAAGGGGAGAGCAAATGGGGACAGCTCTGCTCATAGCCCTCTTCCAAAAGGGGCATGTAATACAGCAATGGGGTTTTACTGAAGATTTACAGATAACACTTTCTCCAGAGAATGCTGTCATTATTTGTAACTAACCACAATCACACAAGGCTCTCTGACAATAGACTGAAAGTAAGATGCATGAACCAGGCACATTGCAATACTTTTACACAAGGTGTGAATGTTAAGGAGGGAAAAAGAAAACACTGCTCATACACTTACCTTTAATTTAGGCTAATGGTCATAGAAACATATAGCCTGCAATGTAGTTCGTTTTCATTAAGTTACAAATCGTCACTATAAGCCTTAAGGTGGCCCTCAGCTGAACATACATTATTTTTCAAAAAGCGGTGACGACGTCAGACTAGAAATCACGGCACAACCGGCTCATTTCAAAACCTCGTGAGAGGTCTAAGTACACCTAGGATTATAGGCTATGGTTAATTTGTCTCCCTTCGGTTATACAGAAAGTCCAAATAAGCATATCGTCTGGTCCTGAACATGGGAGCCAGCGTTGGGATCTATAAATCAGCTGATGAAAATCCCCAATATCCGAGGCTTAGTGACAAATGCAGGCTTTTTGGTCTGCCGCCTGGGACCCGGGATGCCGGGCTATCCTGACATAAGACCGAAACCACGTGCAGAGTATTTGTGGATAAGTGGAATGGTTCCCGATCAGATACAACAAGTGTTATGCCGAAAAAGGCATCCCTGCCGTAGAATGCATGCCGGTGTTCTGACGAGTTGAGCTTTTAGGGGTGTTTTGGGGGTTAGGGTTTTAGGGGTTTTTTGGGGGTTAGGGTAAGGGTAAGGGTTAGGGCTATCGATTAGCACTACGGTAGCCTAACTCGACAAAGTAGCTCAACTCGTTTCAGATCAGCGACCAATCGGTCATTTAGAGACAGGCATGCATTCTACGGCAGGGATGCCCTTTTCGGCATAACACCTACAACTGGATCAGGAAACCACGAGGAAAAATATGCAACATACCATGACTAATGTGCCAGCAAAGTGCTTTTAAACCCTGTGCAAATACCAGAAGGCGGCAGTAGGCATATCCCGTTGCGTCTTTTGACAGCCAGTCAGATCTACTGGAGCATTTTATTTCTTACCAAAAGCCACAGGTTCACGTATGAATAAAAATAATGTTCAGACAGCAGAAACGCATTGGAGACCACCTGATACCTACCTGGACTATGGTCTTACCTGGGGTGTGAGCTGCCGCCTGGGAGGGCAGCATATCGTCCCGAAGGGACATATTTTACCGCCGACCCGGGGAACTTGTAAACGAACCTGGTCCCACTTGACAGACTTGGGGAGAGCATCCAGATGCAGAAGATGGACAGCAGTGCCATGACGGTTACGGTAACGATAGGCGCGCTGAATGGAGCTTACAGCGAGCCCTTAAAGGCTGTGCAGAGACTGAGACTCTCCTGTCCGCACCCGGTAACGTCGCTGCTCTTGTCTGCACCACTACTTTCACTATAGCGTATTATGTTGCTGGTATATGCGCCAGTGGTGTCTCCCCCCCCCCAGCTGGAGGAATTAAAAAAAAAAAGTTTCGCAGCTGTGCGTTAAGACGCACCCACGTCAGGATTGGGGTGGGGGTCCACCACGTTGTGGTACTAGGAAGGCGGCTGGAAACCAACCAGAGGAGGACCTCAGGAGAAGACGTCAATACCCATCTTACCTAAAATGAACGTCTCAACAAGGAATGTGTTTAAAATAATTTCCTTTAATTGAATGATTCCACTGTTTAATTCCAATTAAACAGTTACACTGTTTCTAAATTTATGTTATCCTGGTTAAATTTTTTCTAGTTCTACCAGGACAAATAACAGTTTTAACAGATCATATCGAGTAAATTTACTGATACAAGTAAACATTATAAATGCGCCTTGACTCAATCCCCCGCGATTTTGCACCAAGAATTAGGACATTTATATTTTACTTGTTTTTGGGTGGGGGCGTTTATAAGCATTTGAGCTGGACCACTCCCTTTACAGCCACCAGCCCAGTGCGCGGGGACAGACTTCCGCCGTAAGGGTACCGTCCGTTATTACACATTTCAACCACACGAGGTCACCATATTGCAAGATAGGCGATGAACGGAAAGCGCGTCTCCTTTAGGTTTCTTTTCCAAGTTGTATTACCTGGTAAAATGGCACTGGGTTCGCGTGATAAACATACAATTGGAAACCGTTTTGTAACAACTTACACAAACCAAACCTACATGGCTTATATTCTTTGCTCTTAAGATAGTGACAGGAATTATATTAAATATTTATGTCAAATATGCAAGAGGAGGAGACCTTTCTCAGAATACCAGTAGTGAGCTTTTCATTCATTTGCAGAGACCAGACATTTCCAGAAATGGAACACAACAATTTAAGAGTATCAGTTTAATATGAGGAAAAAAACTGAAGTAAAAGCTGTTGTACAATAGGCATGTTAACGTTGCATCTTCCAAGCGTCATGCTTCAAACTTTAACCAACTACAACAGGGAAAGTAAAAGCCCCCCCCCCACCCTCGGTCTCTGTCCCCCACACCACTGCAGCCCCGAAAGCGGTTACACAGTAGATGCACATCAACGTCAGACAGGTTAGGAGTGAACAAATGGGATTAAACAGCTGGAAAGTACAGACAACCCCCCCCCAAAAAAAAATACCCCGCTCTGGAATGGGACACGGACAGCCTCAATACGGCCGGTCTCGTCTTTCTTCTCTGTAGTCACCTCTGAAAAAGACGAGACAAACCCCAGTTGGAAAAAAAGACAACCCAAAAACCAAGTCAGACTCTCTGAGGTGCTAATGAATGCAGAGAGTGAGCCCCCTAGTGGCCAAAGCCTTTAGGGGACGAGATCAGTACAAACAAAATTTCCCTTGGGGACTCTGCACAGGCGTCGCCACTGAATAGCCACTCATACATCGTTGTACTAATATGATATCGATTCTGTTGATATTTGTGTGCGGCCACCATAACCAAGGCATTTCTTTTTTACTCGTTCGGCACTGGAGCATTAAAAATGACTAATTCACATCTCTACCACCTACCTGCCCCCCATCTTGAAGCCACCTCCACGGTCACCACCACGGAAGCCCCCCCGGCCTCTGAACCCACCACGGTCGCCTCCAAAGCCCCCTCGACCTCCACGATCTGCAAAAGAAATACGTTTTTTCCAACAAGCACGGCCCATCACAACATGGGAGGCTGAAGACGCATGGAAGACGGCTCCCGTACCTCCAAAGCTGTCCGCCGGTTTAGGAGTGCTACATTTGTTGCACTCAAACCGTCGGGCGAAGTTCAGGTTGCCACAAGAGCTGCGGTGAAGGGGGGGGGGGGGGCAGCGGATTCTCTGTTAGCGTTTTAACTCAGATGGCATGTAACCTACACAGAAACACACATACATTACCTGTTCGGACAAAGCCAGTCTCCTCCCCTCATATCGAACCCTCCAAAGCCAGCGCGAGCACCACGGAAACCTGAAATCAGGACAACGGCATCCATTAGCAGGGCTTCACTCTCCAAAACAGCGGTTCAAACACAGAGAGACACAAACGCACCTCCACGGCCTCTGGCCCCACCCCGGGGTGAGAACTCTGCCCTGCGGGTAGCAAAAGACACCTTGATCGGCCGCCCTTTGAACTCCTTCCCTGTAAAGAAAATTCCTAGTTTAATACTACGAACACAGCATGTTTCCGAAGAACAACGGCCTATTGGGAAGAGGGGTCAGCACTTACCGTCAAACCAGTCGATAGCAGCCTTGGCAGAGGGTGGATCATCAAACGAGACTGTGGCTTCCCCTTTGAGCTGGCCCGTGGCTTTATCAGTGTATAGGTTAATCATGGGCTGCGCCGTCTTCTTGTTTACCTGTAGGAGAGACATACATCAAGCACGCTATCAGCCAGAGGAAGATGGGAGACCGCAGACCAAGTACCAAAAGAGAAGCGGACATCTTGCCTTTATGATGCCAATCTGCTTAAAGAAGTCCCCAACTTCCTGGGTGGTGACATCCTCTCCAAGACCCTGGACGAAGATAGTGTTGTTGTCCGAGTTGTCCTCGTCCCCCCCTGGTGGACAGGGGAGATATCAATCACACTTTTAAGGCCCGGGGGAATGTGGAGGCGGTGGCAGGGGAGGCTTCAACAGGAACCTACCAGAATCATTTTTTTGTCCATAATCTCTGGTCCCTGAAAAACATCAAAAGGACAGAGAGGGCAGCATAAAACAACAGGAGAAAAGGTCAAGTTACATGACTACAGAGCTCACTACCTTTGAGCTAGACAGCTCTGACTGGGCTTGACGCCAAGGTGCTCGTGAATCAGCACCCTCAGTTTCCTACGGGATCAGCCAACCCTTGTGCCATCAGCAGTATTTGAGAAGATTCTACTGAGAAACCACCAGCTTGCTTGTGGGCTATGGCAAGTTCCGTTTCACACAATGTTCACTTCCTTTCTGGGGCAAAAAGCTGCCATTTTCAACATGCAATAAATACCACCGTGGAAGATTTTAATGTTTTACATGTAAACACGGGAGAAAATTACGGCATGTCAAACGAAGACCCTAGGACAGTAGGAGTGGCTTATGTATGGACACAAGGACAATCTGTGGCTTTTGGAGTCCTGTTCTTTGCCAAAAGACTTTTTCCATGGAAACGGTTCTGATACTTGTCACTTACCACCGTAATTTTGGAAGCCACCACGGTCTCCACCTCTGTAGAGGAAAAATCGAAGAAATGATGCCTTCCTTTGTCACACCGAACCCAGTGCCCCCATTTCAAGCTTTGTTTTGGGGAGTTTTTTTTTTTTTTTTTTACCAGTTTACACCATGAGAGTTTCCCCCTTTGCATGGGCCAATCCTTGAGGGGTAACTGACCAATGAGATTTCAGGTGGTCAACCCAAATAATCCCACAGGCCAATGGTCGATCAGTAAGACAATGCTGCATTTTTACCTGACTTTCAATTGATCAACCAGGAGGTTACCTTGGTTTTTACCGCATTGAAAAAGGTTTTTCTAGATAGCAGCATCACTCGACACAATGTCATGACATTTTCTTCCAATTTGAGAGATTAAACTGAGCTCCAACAGAAGAGGTCCGAGTTAAATCGCATTCACTTTGAAACCTGTGGTATAAAACGCAGACCAAGTTAAGAGAGAAAAAACACAGAACTCCATGACAGACACTCGTGTATGAACGGCAGATGATGTCAGTTATTCTGAAGCTTGTGAAAAGTTACATTTTCCCCCAGGAAAGTTTTACCCGAGGGCAGAAACCCAAGCAGTGTGAATTCACAAAGCGGGGACACGACAGGGTGGAGAAACACCTCCTCAAGTGCCAGGTCAACGATCATACCTTCCTGCTTGCGGTCATCGTCATGCTGAAACGTCACAAGCAGGAGACTCATAGACCTGCCTGGGCCAGTTATTCCAGTATAGACTACCCCAGAACCACTGGAGAGAGACTAAGCAGTCTGCAGGGGTCAAAACCCTCCCCAGCCCAGCTTTCTAAGGCAACACTGGCATCCAACTCGCCCTGGGGAGGGAGCATCATCAAAACAACATGGTGCAACGTGAGTCTAGCCAGCAGGGAACAAATCCCCAATGGTTTTACGGCTGTCAAACACTCCTGGTCACAAACAGCAAATGGCTCCACCTAGTGGCGAACCTGATGTGGACTGTCAGGCTCCGCAGGCCTGGGAGAGCGAGTGGGCCCAGTTTAACCCAACACCCCCTACACTTAGCCTGGACTTTGAGTATCTGAGAAACAGAGTCACCTTCTCTAAACAGGTATTTCCACCACCCGCCCTGGCGCTCATTTTAAGGCCACCGTAACAGACACACACAACCCTAGATCAGCCTTGGAGGGTCCCAGGCAATTTAGCCATCAGTCATGTCACTTAGCATGTCAGTGATGTCACAGGGTCACTCACACACAGCAACCCGACTGCGGGATGAGCCGACGGTGATGAAGACAGTGAATGAATCCCTGTCATGTGACCGGCCCAACGGCGAGTGCCCCATAACCACACTTTTCAAAAAAATTTTTTTTTTTTTAATAATTCATATCACACCTCCACCAAGAAGCAGAGGGACAGTCCCGCCCCCCAATTTCACAAGTTGATGCTCTAGCACACGGGAAAATCCCCAATGTCCACCCCCATCCACTTCCACCTTCCAACGAGAGCAGTGAACCAGGACACAGCAGAGCTTAGAGGAACCTCATCAGACGTGACACGCAAGGAGTAACCCTTCCTGCATCTCACCATTAAGACTCAAGATTTTTGCTTTTGTGGGGGGGGGGGGAATGACACACAGGTATGACACTGGCAGCATCTGGATGATGCACAGCAGAGGTGCCGATCACACGGACCTGCTTCCGGACGGCGGCGTGTGGGTGGCATGGAGGAGGAGCAGGAGGGGACCTCAGAGGGCCGGAACGCGCACTTACCTCCCACCGGGTGGGGGGCCACCTCTTCCGTCACGATCGTATCCCCCACGCCCTCTGCCTCGGTACCCCTCAGACCTGTCATCGCCTCCCCCATATCGTCTCATGCCCTGACCACCGTCGTCATCATCTGCGGGAAGAAGCCGGTTTATCAGAAGCAGTCAGGATTAGTTTGTGTTTGTGTGTCTGTGCTGATTAATGACTAAGTGACAGGAACAGACTAGCTTGCATGCTCACTGTACAGTAGTGTTTTCAAACCCTGCCCTTGGAGACCTCCAAACAGAAGAATACTAAATAGCAAAAATAATAATAAATTATAATAATGGCACTATCGATCCCTGTGGGGAAAAAGAAAGCATAAAGGGCAAGGCACTGTACAATTGTTGCGTCGTCCAAAATCCCCCTGTTGCTGGCCGGTGTAGGGCTGCTGGCTGTAAGACCCCTGCTGGCTGAAGCCTTGTGGCCGCTGCTGGGGTTGCCCATAGGACGCCGCCTGGGGTTGCCCATAGGACGCCGCCTGGGGTTGCCCATAGGACGCCGCCTGGGGTTGCCCATAGGACGCCGGCTGCTGTGGAGGTGGCTGTCCATAGCCCTGTGGTTGTGGCTGCTGCTGTCCGTATGACGAGGATTTCTCTCTGTACCTTCGAGGCGCAAGATGACACGTGTCGGCCGATAACGTTCACTCAGAAATGACCAATGGGGTTTTGGCTTAACGTAACACCATGGAAACAGCTGCCCAATAACTGAACAGGTCAGGCAGGCTAGTGTAACTATTAACCAATAATCACTTTTTAGGGAGTCAACCAGTAGGGGGCGCAAGCAAGGGGAACATCTTACCCTCCTGACGGGTCTGAGCCTTGTTGGCCATAGCTGTCAAAGCCGGTCTGAGACTGCTGTCCATAGGATCCAGAATAGCCTTGGGTGTTTTGCCCGTAGGTCTCTGTTTGGGAACAGAGGTTAACCAAGACATGTTCTCTCAAGCTTTCCATCCAGGCTTGACTATGCATCATTTATTCTGTTGCTGCACCCCTTGGTAAACCTCACAAACCTGGGGGGGAGGGGGGGTCACACGATTCACTAGTGTCCACATTATATACCAACATGGATGCTTCTGACGAGTTGGGGTAGTTTGCAAACCCTACAGACTATTTACTAGGTAATAAAACAAGTACATACAAGTAAATGTGTGGTTGCGATTCTAGACTTCCCTCAAATTGAAAATCTCACACCAGCCAGCTAACCAAAGTTGGCAGAAACCTCACTGTTGTGGTACAAATGCAAGAAATATCAAAATAATAATTAATATTATTCATAAAAATATAAGACTGGCTACCGAACTTTGATACTTTTGTGGCACCGACAGAAATGCTCCAATCCTATCCAGGATCGAATAAGTGTTTCGGTGCCAAATTCTGATACCCAAAGAGTAAATCTCAGGGTCTGTAAACCAATAATCATGCAGCATATGTAAAGATCTAAAGTCACTGGTGACTGGCTGTCTAACATACTCATGAAATGTTCTCACAAAGGCCGGAGGAAAAACATGCTCAGAGACAAACCTGTGAACTGGTTCGCATGTGTGTTGTTTTTTGAAGGAGGAAAAAAAAAAAAAAAAAAAAAAAAAAAAAAAAAAGTGTGGTTCCACAGGGTTCCAGGCTGCGACTATTTAGTTGCATTTTGCAACCACTTTTGAAGACAGTGCAACTAAATTTTATAACTAGACGCACCAGGGCGACTTGCAAATATGCCCCCCATATAGTGGCTGATCACATTGTCGTATATCATGTGAAACACCTGGAGGCAGTTAGAATTGGTGTGCATGTGTGCGAGAGCGAGATCGGAACTCGGTCCGATACAGTTCCACAGAGGCACTAATGAAGCAGTGCTTACAGTGATAAATTTGCCAATTGCTTGAGCACAAGCACCAGCACCAACATAGTTTAACAAATTATGTAAAAGTGCAGAAAAAGACAGTATACGGTATTATTTTTGTACCTCAATGAGATTGAGCACCTTAACCTGTAAAATGTGCCAGTGCACCAGGATAACATTGTCTTTTACTCAGTGGAAAAGGAAAGATCGATCCGCTGGCCAGATATATTTACGAATTACAAACCTGTCACAGGTCATATAAGTAAAACCAGGGCTCAAGTCTCACGCACTGACTGAGACACACGCATTTCAAATAGTTCATACGCTCATCGAAGTACCGAACATGTTATTACATGAATGTGCACACATTCAGAGTGCAGGCAAGGTGTAACTTGCAGAGCAGGATCCAATGAATGCAGTAGGCAGGGCTGTAAAGTGTCACACGCGGACTGTGAGACTCACGCTCCGTCCCCTAACAGATGTAATCTCACACCAAACATTTGATGAAACTTGAGAGCCCCATTAAAACATAAATAAAAGGTTGTGTCCCATTATGATCCCAATCGATCCCCCAATAACTAATCAATAACTAAAAAGACGACTTCTTCAAATAAAAGATAAGTGCTGTAATGTTTAATGTATTCTTGTTGTTGAAATAGATTTACAAACATACTGGAATTGGGAAAAAGAATGTTGTTCAGGGACCGGTATTGAAACCAAGGTATCCTTCTGGTATTGGTATCGAAAAACGTTGGCCGTATATGTCTAGAGAACTATGAATGTTTCCGTGTCTGCGCACACAGAGTGGATACGCGGGTGTTGCGTGCCTGCGGAGATGTGTGAACCAGCCAATGTAAGGCCTCAGCGCGACGACTGAGCCAGTTAAGCACCTTAGAAGTAGGATCCGTGTGGGTTGCAGTACCTCACAATATACAAAACCTTGTCAATTCTATAATGCGATAAAGGTCAGACTCTACAAAAACAGGTAAAGGACTGTTTTGGGGGCGTGTCGTGTGATTAGACAGACTTCCACTATTGCTCAAAAGACCATTTCAAAATGTGACCATATGGAGGTACCACGTCAAAGAAGCGATCACTTACCAGGCGGTGCGTAGCTGCCATAGCTCTGACCACCATGCGATGATCCATCACTCCCTTGACCGTAGCCCTACGCAGCAAAGGCACAGCACAAGATTTTTATTCGTTCAACTGCCGACTCTGGCCTGATCGGTTACGGTCCGATACTAAGATCCAAAGCACGTACCTGCGCACTCTGCTGGTAACCCTGGGGAGGAGGCGCGCCGTAAGATGAGTAACTTTAAGAAGGAAACATTAAAATGTTTAGATTACAGCCACATGTAAGATTTTGGGGCTTCTGTAGTGAGCAGCATAGCGCCGATACCGACTTTGAGCGCCAGGCTCGTCATTGTGTCGTGACAGGAGTACATCGTCTGGCTTAAGTATACGTGAAGCATCTCGGTAATACCATACATATCAACTCAGTCTGTGACCGTACCTTTGCTGTGGAGCGCCAGGCTGACCGTAACCAGATTCTGCGGAAAGAGGAAACCGGTCAGGGAGGCACACCGGGTGTAGTTAATCAGACGGCTCTGCCACTTTAAGGGGGCCTGGGCATGAATATGTGCCCGCGATAGATGACAAATGCGATCAAGGAATCGTGAACGCCAGTGAAGGTCCACCTCTCGATTACCCCAAAACAAAGAATGCGGCGCCCAAAACGCGCCACCATGCGCCGGCGTGGTCTGAGGCCTAGCACGCCTTCAAACATGGCGGACAAATAAGGCCCAGCACCAAACTACATATTCTTCTGCAGGATGATCACTATCGGCAACTAGAGATATGCGTCTATTAGTGCCAGGCTGACCATGCGATGGGCAAGTGGGCAGTGAAGGCTGCAGCCTGGCGTCGCGCACCGGCCCGTAAAACACCGGGTAGCCCCCCCACCCGCCGCAAGGGCGCTTAAATTCAAATTCGTACGCGTCTCACGAAAGTTCAATATACGAATAAAAACCGATATGATATTAGTAAGTCACAAAAGCTTACCAGAAGCCATTTTCCAGCTCGTAATAAAACCACTACTCCACCTTTTAAACTATTTCACGTTAAAAACCCGACACCATGAAGGCGCCCAATGCGGATCTTATGAACTCCGACCTTCCGGTTGAAACTACCAACTTCCTGCTATGACGCGTTTCCTTAACACTGCGATTGTGCTGGACGTCGTATTATGGGCAGCGTCGAATAATGCGTCACCGCATCGTATGCAACGCTGTAATTCGCATTTATTCTCGGCACAGTTTTGGTGTGGCGATTCGATGAAGCTCCATTGTTAGTCTTATAGGCTTTGTTGTACTGGAGTCCCCCCATTTCTTATGTGGAACATCCCAGATACTTCCTTTTAGGGTCACGTGGGAACAGCCATCTGCGGCTTGTTGTCTATGCACCAGTTAGTACATAGCGAATAATGTGGAGTCGTGTTTACGTCCATAGTAATTGATATACACTGATCGAGAGATGCCTGAAAGTGGACGTAGGACGTTAGCGTGTGTATCGTTTAGTGTAACAGGTGCAGAAGAATGTGCAGCGCTGCCAGCCGTAGCCTAACCCCCCTGTCCATATCTAACTTGAATTACAGTATTCATCTAGATCAGGGGGTCAAGCTTACCTGGGGCTTGACTTTTTTTTTTTTTTTTTGAAGGAAGATAAGGAGCTAAAATACAAATATAAAAATGATGCATACAGTATTGTATATGTGAGGGATGCTAAAATAAGCAGATGATACAGTACCTGTACAGTGCTATTTCATTACATTAAAAAAAACTTACTGAACTGTGCAAAAATTAATATAAAAAATATATACAATAACATTTCTCCGCAGCTTCAGGCACCGCCTTCTTTCTCAGCTCCCACCGTTTGCTACCATGTGCATGTTTTGATTTCCTAGTGCAATCCGTGCCTTATAGTCATGAAATTTAAGTGCATCATGGCTCCCAAAAGAAACCTGTTGAGGAATCCAGGAAGAGACACTGTAGCATCAACTTGGAAATGAAGCTGAACATGATAAAGCAGCATGAAAGTAGAAAATATAACGCCGTGGCACATAATTTTTACTTTTCACATCCCAACACAACCACCATCCTGAAAAATAAAGAGAAAATTAAAGAAGCTGTTAAAGGATGTGCTTCCATGAAGGCGACAGTATTGACTAAATAGAGGAAAAGCCTGATATCTGACATGGAAAAGCTCCTTGCAACATGGATACAAGACCAGGCCCAAAAGCAAATCCCCTAAGTACTGTGATAACAGCAAAGGCATTGTGGCTTTTCGAAGCAAAAAGCAGGCCCTGATTACGATGTGCAGTTTAAGGTACCGCTGGCTGGTTCAAACAGTTTAAGCAGAGGGAGCGTCTCAAGGTTAATGGTGAGGCTGCAAGTGCTGGTGCAAAGACAGCTGCTGATTATTGTAGGAGGATATTTTCCAGAAAATTTAACATGGATGAAACACGCATGAACACGAAGAGACTGCCGCAATGAACATTCATCCATCGAGAAATGAAGTCTGCGCCTGGCTTTAAGTTGCACAAGGAGTGTGCAAATGTAGTTGGCAGTTATTAATAACAGCCATTTGATTGCAAAAACTAGAATGTTATCAATGTTTAAACAGTATTAACAGATTCAGTCAGAAATATGGATGGGTTTAATCTCACGTTTTATTATTTTAAAAACACGCCTATTTTTAAAGAAACATTGCATATAAAACTGGATTACACTGCGTATATGTAACATGAACAGTACCAGTTTCTCAAATATACACACATATCTCGATCCCAGCCCACCGAAACATTCTATAATGTTTGGCTTAGAAGATATGAAAGTCATTTCTTTTTAAAAATCATCTCGGATATTGCAGCCCACTGAGAATACAAGGGAAGGCACTAGTGTAACATATAAAATTTATACTATATGATCCAGTCGAACGATTACAAAAAAAAACCTCATTTAGAACATCATATTGTTTTTTTCTGTGGTTACGGTTTACGCCATTAGCATAACGGCACTGAGTGACATTCAGTGAGCTTCCTCCGGAACAGAACATCACGAGGTTGAAGGCATATGGACCAACAGACTCAGCCATGAATAAAAAGCACATACAATGTGACCTGGCATCAGTGCCAACAGACGGACTGGGGCATTTACATCAGTTCAGCCTCCAGGCATGAAAGATAAACTGCAAGCTGACTCCAGAATGGATTTCTACAAAATACCTCTCGACTGCTATTATTCTGTACCAACTTACTGGTTCTGGTAGTTGTAGGAGTCAACCTGTAAATGCAGCGGTGACCTTGGTTAACTAAGGTTCATGGTTTAAAAACTCTTTTTAAAGTATACTATCACCACAAGTATGAAACAACATATTCTTTTTAACCTTTAATAGGCTCCTCGTAGCAAGTGTCTTGATATTCCGGCAAAACCTGTTATCATTAATAATAAACAAAAAAATAATAATAATACAATATTTATAGAATAGTTAGGTGGTTTTAAGAAGTTGGGCTCATGACCAAGATATTCATGCCTTCAAATCCTATTAAGGAAATTGCTGTTGGACCCTATGAGGAGCTAAACCCTTCAGTCAGAAATATACATATACAGTGGTTTTAAAATATCAGCATGGTGACTGTGTACTGCTTTGAATGAGTCTGTTGAGATGTATATATATATATATAAAAAAAAATAAAAAAAATCTTATTTCCACTTTGTGGTCACATAGAATCACAGTCAGGCAACCTAACGTGACTGATTTTTAACCAAAACTGCCCTTTTCATGTTAAACCACATACACAGCTGCGGATCTCACGGCTTCTTAATGAAACACCAAATGGCACATGCATGGCCAATTCACACGTAGGCAGTGCCTAAACTTTGCACAGTATATGTACGGTAAGCATTTTCTATATAGGAAGAATAGCATGTAGCACTCTGACAGTGTCTTCCGATACATACAGTTTAACAGGAGCACTTCCTAGACATGCACACACTCAGCGTTCCGTCCGTAAGTAATGCCTATCACATTTAATGTCATCCTTTCATTTTGTTTGAAGTTACTGGCTGCATAAGGTTTGCTGCTACTGCAAGTCTGCATTAATGTCGACAATCAGCTGCCCAAAATGCACATAGTCTGAGGCTGTACATTAAATCTCATTTTCCACAACATCAGAAACACCACATGACATTACATGACATTTTGCTCAAATCATTTGCACCCGCACCACTGTCCCCATGGCTGCATCGCTGATCGGCCACAGAGACTTTTGGTTTGCTTGGTTAGTGGACTACTGCTGGACAGGCTGCAAGAAGATAATCATAAGAGTTAAAGACCCTGCAAATGTGCAGGGCGGTAGGCAGGAGGGGAACAAACTGGACATGTGAGCAGGGAAGTTTTTCACTTTTGAAAGGGAATAATGTGCCGGGAGGGGGCGTGTGAGCTGTGCTGTTTGTCAGACGTTCAAGGTCTTCAGCTCCAGACGTCCTGCGAGTAACGGCCTTTCGTCATCAGCTTCTTGATGTAGTCCACGGCCTGAGTGTGGCTCATGGCCCCGAGCTCGGCGGCAATGTCGTAGAAGGTATTCTGCACGTCACGCGCCATGTTGCGGGCATCCCTGGGTGGGGCAGCAAGAGTGGCGCTTAAGGATACGGTCTCGCAAACCCGAGGTGTGCAGCTTAGCAGGTTAGGATGTTATGCTTGTGTTCGCGGGGTTGCGGGTTCAAAGCACATGGTCAGCAGAACTGCCAGATGCTCCAGGGACTGACCACTTTCTCAAAAATATGTCACTAATAATGAAAAACGTAAGCCTGCAGCTCACTGGAGGAACCTGCTGTTGGACCCCAGGGCCATGTACTTAACATGAGCTGCTCTGGTATGGAATGTCCAAATAGGTACAGCTGTTGGCATCTAAACCAAGACATGGAGCTTCACAGTGACAGAACGCCGTGAGGCCTCAGAGGACCGCCACTCACCCACAGACATAGATGTGGGCGTTATCTGTGTGAATCAGCTTCCATAAATTCTCCTTGTTCTTCTTCATAAGATGTTGCACATACACCTGAAGTATCAACACAGGACAGGGGGGGAAAAAAAAGGACAAGGTCTGGTGGGTCCCAAAGCTGACATGTCCTGAACAAACCAGGAAAAAACATGCAGACATGCTCCATCCCATGAGACTCCAGAGCCCCCCCACCTTCTCTCCCTGGTCTCGGGAGAACGCCACGTTGAGCTGCGTGACCACTCCTGTCCTCTCAAACTCCTCCAGTTCTTCTCGGTAAAGGTAGTCCTCAGCCTTGTGGCGACAGCCATAGTAGAGCACAGTCTCGCCTACTTCCTTACCTGCAAGACAGGAAGTCATTTGAAAGCTTTTAGAGGGGATGACAGAGACCCCAGTTACACTGCAACAACACTGGTATTCTGGACGTTAGATGGCGGAGGTGCACCTTGAGACTTCAGCCAGCCTCGCTCCTGGATGAATCCCATGAAAGGAGCGATACCGGTCCCTGGGCCAATCATGATCACCGGGCTGCTGGGCTTGAAGGGCAGTCGGAACTGGGACTTCCTGACGTACATGGGCACTGTGGGCTTGTGCCCATTGTCCGTCACCACCTTGTTCTTCAGCCAGTTTGTGGCCACGCCCTTGCTGGTCCGGCCCGTCAAGGTCTTGTACTCCACCACCACTGCGCAGATGTGGATGCTGTTGGCGTGAACCTGCGAGGAAAAGCGTACACGTTTGTGTCATTCGGGGGGGGGGGGGGGGCCGTCATGGCTTCAGCAGGCATCCCCTCCTCTTCGGCATGAGGGGGGGGCTCACCTTGGAGGAGGAGGCGATGGAGTAGTAGCGAGCCTGTAGTCGGGGCATCAGCTCACACAGGTGGTCGATGGGCGGACGCAGGGATGGGAGGTCCTGAAGAATGGCCAGAATATTCCTGCGAGAATCCAGGACCCAGCTCTGATACAGAGCCTGGGAAACAGAAGCTCATTAAGCAGGAGGCGACCGGGAGTAAGGCAGCCTTGTCAGACCTGCTGGCACTCCAGAGGACATGGACAAACACAGATCTAAGTCAAAGGTTTTTACTGCCCAATAGTTCAAATCGCCAACATGTGCCCCAGTTAATTATCTACAGGCAAACTTTAGTGCTGCAGCTCGACTGTGACCTTTAACTGTCCCCTTATCTATACTGGACCACAATAAATGGGCTAAAAAGCGCATCGCACGCACATCGTGTCAAACGGCGATGCGGCGAGGGGGCAGGTACCTTCCCCTCGGCCGAGGAAGATGCCATCTTGCGCATGTTCTCCTGTTCCTGGGGATTAGTGGCGTACTGCGCCAGCTCGTACAGGACGTTGGTGCGAGGTGGGTTGCTGATGTCCAGGTAGTGCATCAGGGCCGTGCGGTAGGTGGTGGGACATGGAAAAGGGTGCTTCTTATTCGAGTCCTCTGCAGGGACAAAACGGTCAGTTACACAACTGTCAGATGACCAAGTTATTTAAATAAGGCACCCAGCAGGTGCATTATGGGGCCACGAAGCTCACTGGTATCCGGAAAGTTACAGAAATTCAGGGCACTCAGCTTGTATCGAACGGCTCAGATTCAGATAAACGATCTACACCTGCGTCTGCTGGCCCCGACATCTATCAAACACACTAGTTAATTACAGCTTATTGTTTTAATAACCAGCAAATGCCAACAGACAGGCGGCCATGGCCAAAGACGGGATCCAAAGCATTATCAATCTCATACCGTCAAGGTTGTTGAGGGAAAAGACAGTGTCAAGGTCTACACCAAGGATCTCTCCGATCTGGTTCACGAGAGCTGTCTCGTTGACGGGGAAGACCGCCACGTGGTCTCCGGATTCATACCTGGAGACAAAGAGAATGACACGGGCTCAGTCCTGAGCTCTAGCATCAAGGCGGCCTCAAGGTCAAGGTCACACCAGAGTACTGCAAGTGATTCTGGGGTGTGGTGTTACCGAATCTTGGACCCTGTGACGTCCAGCTCCAAGTGCATCAGGTGTCGGTCCCCTCCCTGGTTCAGCTTGCGGTTGACGGTCACCGATGACAGGAATGGGTTTTTGGAATCGAAAGGCCTGAGAATTACAGGGACAACAAAAAAAATGAGGGATTTCATGCGGCCCCTCCCCCTAAATGAGTTGTAACACATGTTGCGTGATTTACAGGGTTATTGGGGATTGATTGATTGATGGGTCATTGTAGATCCCTCAAAGATGAAAAAAGCTGGAAAACTATAATGCTCAGGTCCTCTGCCAGCCAAACTCACGGTTTCTGAGTCTCAAAGCTCTTGAGACGGCCAAGCTCGCCGGTGTAGATCTTGTTCATGTTGCAGTCCGCGTGCACCACCAGCTCGTACTGACGGATGCTGTAAGGGAGAAGCGGACAATCAGCCTTGTGCCCCATGGGCGGGGTCTGTAAAGAGGCGCGGCACACCCAGCCTGCTCTGCTCAACATTATGCAGGAGCTGATGTCAGCCAACCATCGCAAGATATGTAAATTAGCAACACAAAGCTAGGGGCCAATGAATTCCGAGCTCCTCCAGCCCATTGTGGGGGGGGACAAAGACTTGGCTCCGGACCTGGATTCTTCTCCTGTTGCCTCCACTCCGAAATGCTCACAAACGGCTGGCCAAAACTGCTCCCTCCAAGAGACAAAGTCCTCTTCCAGGCTGAGGGGAAAGCCCATGACAGCTGTTAGCCAAAGCGGAGACCTTCACGCAAACAAGCCCCCAAAAGTTCGGGGGGTGGGGTGGTTGGGGGGGGGGGGGGTCTCAGACTACTGCTGAGCTGACCCCAACGGTTCAGACCAACCTCTCATGCCGGCACAACAAATAAAACACTTACAGAAATGTCTTTGGATCCTACTTGACTGATCCATCACTCACTTGGTATCGTCGTCTCCCAGCCCCAGGTCGAAGATCCTGCTAGCACCCAGTTCTTCCATTCTCTTATCCACGTACTTTCCCATTGCATTGTAATGTTCGTACGTTTTGTTCCCAAGGGCAAAAACCTAGACGAGCCAAAAACACAGGGAAGCACAGCGATGAGACCGAGACGTACAGGTGCCTAGTGGTGTGAACCGTTATTTGCGGCAAGTCGGTCACTTTAAAGTAGAAATCGACTCGGGCCAAAAACCAGCACATTCTGGCTAAAACTGAGGAAACCACACTGAAACTCACAGAAACTCGTGTGAAAACTTCGTGGGACTGCCCCAAGCCACCATTACCACCCAGGAAGGTCCCAGTGGTAGGCAGACTCGTTGACTGGCCCTTGGAAAGGACTGATTGGTTGACAGAGCTGTGAGGACCTCGACCAGTGAAAAGGCCTCCGCACCACAAAGGCTCACTGCAGAGCCCTTGCACAGAAGCCTTTATGCTGGGGGTAAAGGCTGTCCCATTCCCGTCCCCGGCCAAAGGCCGCTGGTTAGCATGACACCCTGCAGCCAGATCCCCAAAGAAACATTGGGAAAAAACCCCAAATAATGATTCTTGGATGTATCCAATTTGCAGCCCCCCCCCTGCCCAACGGAGCCTTATTAGTGCTGTCAAGTGGAAATCCCAGCAAAGCCACAAATGCTGCGGGGGCGGGGAGAGTTGGGTAAAGCGCAGCTTGAATCTGGCAGAGATCCGAACCGCAATCCAAGGCCCCCACCCAACGGGGGGGGTGTGCTCCGGGTATGGGACCCCCTGCATATTTCTGCTCCCCGCAGCCTGGAGGCAGGGGCCTTAAAGCCCAAAGTCATCTTTAGGGGAGAGGCTGCTATTGTGCTATCTTCCGAAGCAGAACTGAGCGAAACCTGAAAGATGCGACTAAAAGCAGCCGGAGACGCAGCCAAGGGGGTATGATCTCTGGCCGACCGAAATAAACATTAACACTTCAAGCGGTGCAGCTGAGCGGCTTGCATACCCCGACTGGGCTGGGTCACAGAAGGACTCACCGTGTATTTGACGCCGGATAGGTCGACTTCCCCCTGCTGCAGCCAGTCGTAGAAGTCCTGGGCGTTGTCGGTGGGGTCCCCCTCCCCATACGTGGCCATGCAGAAGACGGCCAGCGAGTTGTCGATCTCGGTGAGGCGGGGCAGCTCGGACTGAGGGCGGAAGGTGATTTGATGTGTTTTACTACTGCGTGACCTCAGACAGCCGCACGTCTCCACGGAGACGATAGTCCAAAGAGGCGAAGGGCATCTTGGGGGGGGGGGGGGTGTGTCCTCACCATGTCATACTCCTCGGGATCAGCTGCCATTCCCCTCATCCCGTAGCGCTGCGCGTCTTTGGACAACCGGTTAGCAAACTCCTCACCCGTGCCCGTTTGGGAACCGTAAAACACCACAACATTCCGGCCCTGAAAAAAACGGCAGGGTGGGGAGAGGTTCCACTAAAAACCGAATGTCATCTTGCAGAGTTTAACCAACGTAAAAAGTGTCTGTGAGCTATCCTCAACCCTCCCAACACGTTCCACCCAGCAGCAGCAGTGTGCATTTCTGTGGAATGTTGGGAAATGATTCGTCACACTGAAAGATTTCTGGGAAATTACACGCTGGTGCAGGAAGGTAGAGAGCTCGTCAAAGCCCCTCTTGCCTAAGTTGATGTTTGTGAAATTGGTGGCAGCACAGATACACAACAGCTGAATAATGAAACTACACTTACCGTCTTTTTCATCTTCTCAATGAAGCTGGTCTCTCTCGTGGGGGCGGCCCTGTAAGGAAGGCAGCACAGTCAGCATCGCTATCACAGGGAAACAGACGCAAGGACTGGAAGGTCTGTGACCCTGCAGCAAGGAGCCCCCCCCCCCCCACGATAATCACTCTTTCTTGGGGGGGGGGGGGGGGTGGATGTTAAGAGAAAAGCAGGAAGAACAAAAAATGAACTACAGAGTTCGGGAGTTCTTGCACCATTCTGGGCTGCTGCCTGTTTGACGGTGAAGCTCTGCATCATGCTGCCCATGTCCACCACAATCCTCAGGCAAGGAGACAGAGCGCTAATAATCCGCAGACTGATCGAAAATGTTGCCGCATACAGGACCGAGGGGAACTGAAACACTGGACGGTAAACAGGTCCACTGGCACAAGAGCAAGCAGGCAGCCGGCGAGCTCCCAGCTTCTCCAGAACCTTCTAGCATCAGAACAATGATGGGACAGACACAGTCCCCCACCCCCAACTTTCTGGGAATTGGGGCACCGATTGGGCGTGCTCTGTGAAAGCATCATTCATCAATCTCTCAATGGCAAAACATGCAGTATGACGGAGACACCCCCACGCCCCCCCCCCATTGCGCAACAATTTGCCATTAACCTGCGGCGATACAAGGAGACTGAACTTTGCCTGGCATTTTACAGCGGTGGCGGCACCCCCTGGGTACGAACACCATGGCTGACAGGCAGAAGCCCCGCAGACCCCGGACAGGGACACACGGGGGGGCGGCGTCTCATGGCTAAAGGAACCGAATTTGCTCAAACGAAGCATTCAGAAAACACGGTGCCCACCATCCAGACTGGCCGAGCTGAGTTAATCGCACACAACCCCCCCCCCCTCCCAACCAAGAACTTCATACAGAAAACTAGGACCAATAACCTATAAGCTGCAATTAAGAATAATAAAATAAACCAGACAAATTTAGAGCCTCTGGCGTTATTTATTTACCAATTAACAAAAGCACTGAACAGCGACGTGTCACTCCGGGGAGCTCCGTGGTGCCACCCTGCCCCCGGAGGCGCCCAGACCGCCACTGACCTCTCTGTGAGCTCCCTTCCTTCTTCCGACATGCTGCACAAGCATCCCATGCCTGTCCTCAGTGTCCTGCACACCGGGTTGCTCGTCTAATCCGCAGCAAGGAAGCCAGACGCTGAAAACGCTCAAGCCACCCCCCACCAAAGGCAGCACCAGAACTGAACCCAGGACCTTCCTCCGGACTGAGCCCTCCGCCCTTTCCCAAACTCACCCCCCCCCCCCCAAATGGTCCCTCCCCCACCGCAAGGCTCGTCAGCAGAGGACAAGCTGGTGGGGGCTGTCCATGACCCATTACCACCTCCACGGATCAGTCACGCATCTGGCAGCCACGGGAGGGGAGGGGTGGGGGCAGAGACACGGAGAAGAAATGTCCCCTAACGCAGTGTAGCAGAGCTGCGGTCCCACACACAAACACACCCACACATTACGCTCTCTGCTTGTCTCCTCCCCATTTTCCCCTGCTGGGAATAAAAGAACACAAAAAGGTCTTTGCCACAATTCAGTAACCCTGGAAACACTTATCATAACTACACCCCCCCCCCCTTTTTTTTAAGGAAACAGGCTGAATACGGCCCGCTTCACGACCCTGGGCTGAGGAACAGCGTCACCATAGTAACCTAATCTATCATACAAGGATCCCATTTGCGACAAGGCTGGGGTGCATTGGGGGCGGCGGGGTGGCCAATCGGAGGCGGCCCCAGCTCACAGACGCTCCTCTGTCCGCCACGGGGGACCCCGCCAGCCTGCTCTCCTCTGCAATTTAACGGAGCCTACAAGCGCATGCAGGCGACACGGCGAAAAGCTACCATGACCTCACTCACACACAAGAAGGAAACCCCCCCCCCCCCCCGGAGATCACTGCCCCCCTGCCACTTCCTCACGCTTTTCTGGGTTTGTGCCAACGCGGGGGGGGGGGGGGGGGATGTCCCACAGAGCCCAGTTAGTGGTAAATCAGGCTCGCTCCGTCTCTGGGCCCGCCCCGCCTGGAGAAAAGCCTGGTGCACTGACGCGAAACGCCACGTGGCGCGGTGCTTGGTGACGGACCACACGTGCGAGTGCCATACGCCCAGCAGCAGATAAGATAGCCAGCAGCACGTGCCTGCGAGCCACACGCAGGACAGCCCCACAGGAGGCGCCCCAGAGCGGTGCTCCCCGCTGCTCCCCGCTGCTCCCCGCTGCTCCCCGCTGCTCCCCGCTGCCGGGCCACACCGGCTTCCGACCCCCACGAAGTACAGACTTCCCATGGGCCCTGCACATTCATACCCTACTGTATATCAGGGCACCAGGTCAATATTTTATATATAGTTATATTCTACAAACAGTAATTCACCATTAATTTAAACTACCCCTTTGAAACCTTTGGAAAAACTCTAAAGCAGTGTACCTCAACCTAGTCCTCGGGGACCCACATACAGTCCATGTTTTTGCTCCCCTCCAGCTCTACAGTGTTCCTCCTGGGAGCAAAAACGTGGACCGTCTAGCAAGAAGCCATCAGGCTCACAGTTCCTACCAAACCATAATCCCCCAGTGCCCTGGAGGTCAATCATAAGAGAGAGCCATGGACGGTACTTCACCGGAACAGCCTTGAGGGGGCACCGTGTTGACTGGGCTTTACTTTAATTCACACAGCCTTACTCCCCCTCCACCAATCACTAAATGCACAGCATTACAACACAGAGTGCATCCTATTCATGTGAGAAATCTCAGCAGACCCTTTCATATCTTAGAGCATTTCAAGGCTTCACCAAAGGGGACAGTGACCACGTTTTACCTCTGAGCTTATCCTGTAACACTTTATGAGACATTTGATAATGCTAATCAAGCTGATGGCACGCAAACAGCATGTCAAATGTCAGGGAGATTGATGCCCCCAGACAGAGCGGCAGACAGCCGGGACCCAGTGGAGGCCAGTGACTTACTCTGTGGTGAGCTTCTTAAACTCAGGCACCTCCTCCTTTTTCTGCCGGAAGAAGAACCAGTAGATCAACAGACCCACGATAAGGGAAAAGAGGAAGATGTCAAAGCTGCTGAAGAGAGCCTCCTCCTCGCCTGAAGTTTCCGGGGTGCCAGTACCAGCAGGGTCCTCCATCGTGCCACGCGACGCTGAGGACAGATCCAGAGACAGCCACTGAAACCCGGGTCCCAGAGATCCCCGGTCAGCAGGTCACGGGGGGGGGGGGGGGGGGGGGTTACTGATCAGAGCAACCAGAGCAAAGCAACTTGGTGAGAAAAGGGCCAGAAGACAAGCAGCTGAATTTCAAGGTGAAAGGCGATTTCCACTTAATTGTAAAATTAGATGTTTTGGGCTCCTATTAACTCTGTAATGGAGCTCTGATAGGGGAACAGAAGCTTTGTACTCCGTCACTGGTGATATGTACGGCCACTATCCTTTCCCACTTGCGTTTAGGTTCTTCGATGACATAACAGGAAATGTCAGCGTCTCACACACACACACACACACACACACACACACACACACACACACACACACACACGTTTGTACTCATCTCTTTGTGGGGACTCTCCATTCATTTCTCTGGGCAAAACCCTAATCCCATCAATGACAACCTTAACGCTTACCCAGCCATAACATTAACTATAAGTAATTAAAAAAAAAAAAACTTTTGGCTATTTTAGTTTTTTTATTGCAGTCACAGATTTTTTATAAAATTGAGGTATTACCTGCGAGGAGTGGAAAAATGTCCCCACAAGGTTAAAACATGCCCACATACAAATAGTATAATAGTAGTATGATGCCATACATGATACCATCTTTACCATACATTTTCTGCTTTGCCATTTTAAATGTAAAATGACAAGTTGTAGGTTCTCCCAAAAGCTCCGCGCATTCACTGGGACACAAACCAGGAATCTCTTTGAAACAGAATGGTATGTCACAAGAGCCTGAGAACAGTGATGTTGTAACAGGGACCCAGTCACAATGAGACATTTGGCAATGCAAAAATTGCCAAGTCATGCTTGTGACGCTAGGGCATGTACTATAATTACTGTGTCACACTGAGAACTGCAATCACACATAGTTTCAGAGGCCCGCTAGATGTGAAGATGACATATTGGAAAGGTACAAAAAGACACTTAACTTATCACACAATTCATACCCAATAATGCAGGTCTATATCAACAAACTACACCCAATCCAAAAGCCAGTTACATTAACAAACAGTAGTACTTAATAGTACAGCCTTGTGTCATACTGGACAATTTATTTAATCACTCTTTTCACCTATTTTAGATTCACGATACGACATGAATACCTACGACCAACTGTCCGCAGACAAAAAGCGAGAATAGAACTAAAGAACGTCTTTTGTTTCGGGAAGGGGGGCGTGGTGATAGGTGTCTCTAGGCACAAGCAGCAGACGTTCACAGAAGTGGGAATTTATAGAGACAGAGAAGTACCATCGCCGCAACGAAAAGAAAAATGCAGAAAGCGCTATAGAAAATGTCGGTCTAAGAACCAGCACCCCAGAAGGTCGGGAGCAGAAAAACACAGCAAACATACGGGCAAGACAGAACTATCCTTAAAATCTGTGGTATTAAAATAAAACTAGCAGTCGTTTAGACTAACTCAACAGTCATCAGTTAATAACCAGTAAACACATATGAAATCGAGGTGTGACCCATACATTATTAACTGTATACCCAAGCACTTTGTCACGTATATCGAAGATTGCACAACTACCGGTATTAAGTCACACAAATCAGAAAAGTAAAGGAGAAAGTCTTTTATACAAGGAATTACGGTAGTGACATTTAAAGTGCACGTGCCAACAGCAAATGGCAGCTTTCGATTAGCTAGTAAACTAAGAGTATTAATCGACCAAAAACTAGAGAGAGACAACCGGAGGAGCAGACAGCAACCCGGCTTAACGCACAACCGGTGACCGACCAGCCAGCCTAGTAGCTATTCAGCTCTCCACACTGACACGTAGCCACGGTACTGACAACCGAGACATTTATCTCGGGAAAAGACCGCCTCTGCTGATGGCCAGTTTCCGAATAAACATCTGTAAAAGCCTTAAATATCAGCCGCTAAAGGTATAAGTTAATGAGGAAAACACTTACTTATCCCTCTTCCCTATTGCAATTCACCACCACCGCCAATACGGCAACTTTATGCTCTTGCGTCACTTTCGTGCGCCGATAAACTTTCGGGCAGCAGGACTCGCTCAGCATCGAACTGGGGTGGCCAGATGATATAATCACCTTCAAAGTGATGTAACATTCAAAATATTCAAGGAAGACTTACAAAACATTGTTATATTTTAGTGTATATTACTCTAGCATAATAAATTATGGTATTTTTGAATTTCTTTTGTAGCTTGTGTTTTTTCAGGATTCTTTTGTACACGTTCTTTTATGATGGTCTAGTCCACGTCGGCGCTTTTAGGTGATGTTGTTAGTCCCGACCCTCTAGTTGTATGCTGATGTAAAGGCGAGCGAAGTTCATGGTTACATAATTTTTCTAGGTAGTACAGGCTGTCTAAATGTCCCTGAAACTACTTTAACTCCAGTTATCTTCTGAGGAAATGACCTTGGGTGGGTTATTTGTATAGATAGCAAAACCCATAGTATTGATTCATTTAGCATAAATTTATGAACGGATTGCTGATAAATAAACAAAATAGTTACACATTTAATTTGTCGAATTTGCTCATGGTTGATTTGAGATGTAATTATGTGCCGTCCAAAGTACCTCTTTTTAAATATTTTTTTATAATAGTAAGATTTATTTTTAACATGACTAAGTTACTACCTAGTTGGCAATCTTTCCATTAAGGTAATTCATTAAACGTTATCAATTTACTTTGTGTCAGAAAACACACTGGAAGCAAAGTACTAAACTACGAGTATCCAAGTAATACAATTAACAGCAGTTCACTTCTTAAATAATGAATCGCAAAACTGACTGACGAAAAGAGTTGTATTACGACATCTAGCGACCGATTAGGTTAAAGCAGGTCTGTCCTTCGTTGTAGATTAAGATAAACGCAGTAATTTACCATTTATCAAGTTCGTCAAGGACCGTCATTGTAGTGAGGTACGGACTGGTGGGCGGGGCAACTATCCAGTGATGTAGAGGGGCACTCTCCGACTGCAAATCTCATATACACATGAAACATGTTTGAGGATTAAGGTACTGATGTAATACATATATGAATTTGGGACATACTACTTTTGTATCTCTTATTTTTATGTATACTATCTCATTATGGTGGGAATCAAAACAAAAAATGTAACAGTTTGTAATGTTTTGTAGTCAAACTATGTTCTCGAGGTGTATTTACCATGAAAAATTTGCTGGAATTTGCTAACTACTGCAGTGCATGATGGGTACGATATTTGGAGGCTACTTAAATTTCATCATCTGTAACTGCTGCAATTGACATAGTGAGGCCCTAGGTATGAATTTGAGAAGGGGGGGGATGGTCCATTTTTGTTCCAGAGCCCAGTGTACAGTTGTTCTGCCACTGGTTGTAGTAAATTAGTTACATTTTGTGTGACCAAACACAATATTTATAAGTAACAGTAACTCAATAAACAGGCCATATACATTGATAGATTTTTAATCAGGTATGTTTTTATTATAGAGATTGTTCTTCCATTCACATAATTAAACCTTCCACTTAATTTCACCCTTGTGGACAAAAATTGAAACACTAGCGTTATTGGGGCCCTGGGCGCTGCCAGAAAAACATAATTTGGCACTAAGAAATGGAGTTTCTGGAACTGTTTCCATTCTCAAGACTCGGCTTGTCACTCAGACGTCACGCCCCGCACTCCACTGGCCCTAACAAACACATCTTCATTTCAGGCTTTCTCCACACACCAGGCAAACACAAACGCACCGCGTTCCAAGTGTCCGAGCTCTTCTCTGGCAGCTCTTCAGCTTTTTATTTTGTGCACTCCAGTTATTACACAGTTAATAACATTAGCAGGGCGATAAACATAATTTGCACAGTATTATTGTACATATATTACAGTACTTCACTGTGTGTGCACAGCCCTTGTAACTTTCAGTGAGTTTGACTACAAACTGCATTTTAACAGTGTGGCTGCCAAAAAGGTGCCAAAAGTTAATGTTTTATTTTTGTTTTACATTGCGGACGGCGCAAAGAATTAAATATTTTCTTGATTAGGGTCATCCAGACTCATTTTTTCGTCTCTCGTTACTTTTTCATTTTTGCCTGGTTCTTTGTCTGAAACTTGTGGTGGACGACAGCAATTGTGGTTAAGAAGTTCCCCGAGAAGAGAACAAGGAAAGTTGAGCCACACACGACGACCTGTCAGGGAGATGACAGGACGACATGAATATGAATGCAAATATTTAATTTCAACCATAAATTTTAAGCACATTTTCGCATTGGCTAGGAAAGTTATGTAAACCTAATTAAGCAAACAAGCGTTTCTACAATAAACGTTAGAGATAGGAGAGGCACATGCCATCTGCAAGGACACTGACCTGCCAATCTGTACACTCTGGGAGAAGAGCCATTCTAAAAAGGGACAGTCCATTGTACAGCTGCCAGAACTGCAAAAGACACAGTGCAATTCAACCACAGAGCTTTACCTGCTTGTCCAGGTTCCCTTGCTCCAGGATTTCAGCACTGCTCACTTTCAATGACTCTCATGGTCTGACTATTGACTGTGCAGCAGTTATTTTCTTTTTGCTCATTTTAATTTTATTTTATAATGGAAGTGATTTATTAAAACAATTATAAATATATGGATATGACTAGTATGTCCTGAATGGTTGCTATACTAAGGCAGTAGTATTAGATTCTTAAGCAAAAAGAAAAAATTATTTGCTAATTAATTATTGACTCTGGCAAAACAAAAGGTCCCAACAATGGGAGCCATTCTATAGGGGTGTGAACAACACCTGGCTCTCCATGTACCTGCCTGGAAGTCAACTTGGCAGAATAGGTAATGCCAGGTTCCCCAGAGCCTGGAGGTGATAAGCTGATCTCATATGCTGCCATATACTTACATGACCGAAGAACAGGAAAGGCAAGAGAAAGCCCAGGCCTCGCCACATCCACGACTGAAAACCCTCTGAGGCAGAAATATACCAAGCCGCTGCATTAGCAAGCAGAAGTCAAAGCTGATGTCACCTTAGCTCCATCAGCCATAAGTGCAACATTACCCCTCCCTAGAGAGCGTGATGTTTGTTTTACAGTCACCTTTGCCTGAGCCATGAGTCATGCTGGTTTCCGACAAAGTGACACATCTTTCTGGGTAATGTGTGGCCTTTAACATCTGAGTAACTGATTCAGAAAAAATATAGATATATGTTCTCCACTTCCTGTACATTGAGCTGCTGTCCTTTGAACCAAACAGGTAGCAGCAGGTGCAGTAGCCATTGAAGCTTAAAGTGCCAGTGATGTCAGCCAGTCCCCTGGGCCAGCGCTCCCTCTGTCAGCCCCGGTAACAGCCCCCTCACCCACCTACAGTCAGGTCCATGGTGTGCCTCTTTCCCAGGGACCGCAGCCGATAAAGGCAGCCATTCTGATAGTAGTACTGAAGTAGCTGCACAAAGCCTACATGAACAAATCACACACTGTCTTACAGCCATGCTGAGACTCACCCCGGTGAGACGAGGGATACAAATACAGAATCTGGTGGGGAGGCCTCTTCAGTTGCCTTGGGCTGTCTCCATAGCAACAAAAGCAGAGCTGAAAGAGTAACTTGACCCAAACTCCTGCCCACGGCTTTGTGCATGAACCGGCAGGTGATGGGTGAGGCTTTGTACTTCAGGATCATGCCCTTCAATAACCTGCTATTAGATTTAAGTCAAATGTTCATGTGTAACATACACTATCTGGACAAAAGTACTGGGACACACCTCTTAATCATTGAATTCAGGTGTTTCATTCAGATTCATTGCCACAGGTGTATAAAATCAAGCCCCTAGCCATGCAGTGAAGTTTACAAACATTTGTGAAAGAATGAGCTCTAAAGAGCTCAGTGAATTCAAGCATAGTAACTGTAATAGGATGCCACCTTAATACTGCAATAAGTCCGTTTATGAAACATCTTCCCTGCTAGATGTTCCACAGTGAGTGCAGTAAGTGGTTTATTGCAAAGTGGAAGTGTTTAGGAACAACAGAAACTGAGACCATGTAAAGTAACAGAGTGGGGTCACTGAGTGTTGAGGCACAGATGCGTAAAAGTTGGAAAGGACTGTTGACTCAATAACTGGAGAGTTCCAAACTTCCTATGACATTAACCGCAGCATGAAAACTGCACCAGGAGCTTCATGGAATGGGCTTCCATGGCCGAGAAGCTGCAGGCAAGTCTCACATAATCAAGCGTAATGCCAAGAGTCGGGTGGAGTGGTGCAAAGCACAGTGCAGAAAATGTGTTCTGTACAGTGATGAATCACACTTCTCAGTCTGGCAGTCTGAAGGACAAGTCTAGGTTTGGCAGATACAAGAAGAATGGTACTTCAATGACTGCAATGTGCCAACTGTAAAGTTTGGCAGAGGAGGGATAATGGTATGTGGTTGTTTTTCCGGGGTTGGGTTTGGCCACTTAGTTCCAGTGAAGGGAACTCTTAATGCTGCAGCATACCCCGACAATTTGGACAATTCTATACTTCTAACATTGTGGGAACAGTTTGGGGAAGGCCCCTTTTCTGTTCTAGCATGACTGTGCCCCAGTGCACAAAACAAGGTCCATAAAGACATGGTTGGGAGAGTTTGGTGTGGAAGAACTTGATTGGCCCACACAGAGCCCTGACCTCCACCCTATAAAACACCTTTTGGATGAATTAGAGTGGAGATTGTGAGCCAGACCTTCACATCCAACATCAGTGCCTGAGCTCACGAATGCTTTTCTACATGAATGGGCAAGAATTCCTACAGACATTCAAATCCTGTGGAAAGCCTCCCCAGAAGAGTGGCAGCTGTTATGGCTGCAAAGGGGGAACCAGCTCCATATTGACGTCTATGGATTTAGGATGGGATGTCATACAAGTTCCTGTAAGGGTCAGGTGTCCCAATACTTTCGTCCATATATATAATGCATTCGGTGAAGAATATACTCTAGTGATTAAAGGAAAAACATTATGCAAAAATCATTTTAACCATTAAAAGAACTTTTCAAGTCTCTTTACTTACTTTGATATAACGAGTAGGCGAGGAACTGCTTCCTAAACACCTGGTAAAGATTTCCGTCTGGCCTATGGGCAGTAAAGATGAGGACTAACATTGGGAGCAGGGTCTGATCTGCAGCCAACATTCAGATTCATAAAATACATTTGGTACTAATTGGGCCTTTCTTGTCCAATGAGCTCTTAATGTATTCCAGAATGAATTAGGTACAGGAATGAATGAGTTACTGTTTTTATTTTATTGTATTATAGAAGAAAATGCCTTTTGAAAACTCTTAAAAAAAACATAGACTGAAAAAACATAATAATAATAATAATAAGAAGAAGACCATCATCCATTTCTATGTGATTTATCAGGAAACGTTTCTGTAGGACAGTGTTTCTTAACCTGGTCCTCAGGGATGCCACATGATGGTCTACATTTTGGCTGCCTCCCAGCTCCTGGTGGGGAGCAAAAACATGGACTGTCTGGCAGGTGACTGGGAGGGAGCAAAAACATGGACTGTCTGGCAGGGAGCTGGGAGGGAGCAAAAACATGGACTGTCTGGCAGGGAGCTGGGAGGGAGCAAAAACATGGACTGGCTGGCAGGTAACTGGGAGGGAGCAAAAACATGGACTGTCTGGCAGGTAACTGGGAGGGAGCAAAAACATGGACTGTCTGGCAGGTAACTGGGAGGGAGCAAAAACATGGACTGTCTGGCAGGTAACTGGGAGGGAGCAAAAACATGGACTGTCTTGGGGTCCATGAGGACTGGGTTGAGAAACAGCACTGTAGAACACTCTCAGTCTGTCTAATGGCAGGATCTGAGTGCTATGTGCTCTGTCATGTCAGTGATCCAGGGATTGGTTCTGTGGCGCTCACCAGGTCAGTATAACCCCAGACAGGAAGGCGGAGATGTAGTGGTGAAACACCCACCAGCCCTTAATCCTGCAGATTATGACAGACAGGAGCAACACTTCAGTTTATTTACTGCAAATGCAGTGAACTCTGCATAGTCCTGTGTTTTGCATGTGCCAAGGCGAAGGACTTTGGGCAGATCACGTGTCTGCTGTTAAATTGCCAGCTGAAGATCATAAACCAGACCATTTGGGTTTAGGTATTCCTGGAGGTGTTTAAAGTCCTTGCAAATTTTGACATCCGTGACTCAGAGCCAATGGTAAATCTATGATACCACATCTACTTGCCACTAAGTACGAAGAATTTGATTTTGAGAAAGGAGCTGGCACCTAGTAGGTGTTAATTAGCCTCTTGTGACTCACTTGGACCCGTTGCTGATGAGGACGCTCTCGCGGACAGTCAGAATGCAGTAGTACCACACCAGCAGGAAATTTAAAATGGCATCCACTATTCTGTCAGGACAGACAAGGGAGAACATGAACATATCAATTACGAGAAAGGTCATGCGAGCTAATGCTAATGCTACGGCTGACGAATAGTGAAAAACTCATCCATCTCCACACTGCCATTCACAAAAAAAGTTGTGCCCTGAAAGACATAGTAAAAATGTGGTTCTCTGACAACTTTCAGCGCTGGTTCCCTGCCCCCCCCCCCTTTTCTGTGTGTTGGTATATCCCTGGAAGCTCAGGCCCGACTCAGTCTTACCTGTTACTGACAATGAAGCAGCAGGTGAAGGCGAAGAGCAGAATGAGGATGGTGAAGCACAGCTTGAAGGTCTCATACTCATCCTTATAAGCAAACCTACAAGGAGAAGCACGGCCTCGTTCAGGAGGCGCCGCAAGTCGCTGATATACAAACACGGAGTGAGAGCTTCACCGAAAGCACAAACAAAAATGCATTATAGACTACAGCTGCCTTTTTATTGACATCCCGGATGAACCGCTGCACTATTCGTCATGCTATTATGCAAAAGGGTTTGTCAGAGTTCGTTCATGATTCCTTCCCTCTTAGGGAGTATTATCTGGCATTGATGGCAGTAATCTGCATGATCTGTGAGAATTTCATTCACTGCGTGTACAATCTGCTGCATTTTTAGCTTGAAGTTGCTAAGACGACCACTGGAAACCGTCCTGCCATAAAGTATGTGGCAGAATGAAATGCAATTAGGAAAAAGTCAGTTAAGGTGAAAAAGATAAAAATTCACAAGGTAAACTGATCCTCATTAAGCGAGCGCTAACAAAAAAAGCCTTTAGTCAACAGCAAAGAAATATTTGACGAGGCTGGTGACATCGATGCATGAAGACTGACAAGATACAGAATGTTCTGTAGCCAGATTTTTTAACTCCGTCAAAGGGCAACCACAAAGTGAATTACATAATAGGCCCTAGAGCTACTTCCAAGCTGTGGATTTCCTCCAGGTACTCTGCCCTACCCCCACATGCTGAGGTTAATTTGAGTTTCCAAGTTGCCCAGAGGTCTGCATGTGTGAGTGACTGGTGTGTGCTTGTGCCCTGTGATGGGTTGACACCCCATCCTGGGTTGTTCCCTGCCTTGCTCCTATAGCCCACCGGTCCCCCATGACCCTGGACAGTGAGTATTGGAAATGGATAGATGGAACTATATCTGTTTGTATAACAGCCACCTCAATGAACGTACCGCTCTCATTGTTATTTTGTTATTACATAGGTTTGCATAATAGCTTAGCACAGTCTTAGCACAGTGAAAAGTGCATATTTTGTAAATCATGAATATCTCTCCAAATATTGCATAACGTGGCATGATTTTGACCACTTATTTATACATAAATAATGCAAATTCGGTACAATATTCACCAGCATCCAAACATTGATTTCTGAGATATCAGATGGTTTACATCATAGCACACACAGTGTAGAGATGAGGAGGGACATGGTAAGCTGTGGTGCATTAGGTGGCACAGGTGGTGATGTCTTACGTTTGAAAACTATAAAAACAAGGCAGGGTGGTTCCAACAGAAGTACAACCGTCTACTGACTGAACATAGAGAATGTGAACGTGGACGTACTTGGCCTGCTTGTTGAGGAGAGTGACATTCACATTCCCAAGGACGAGACTGAGACACAGTCTATAGAGAAAGGACAAAAACACAGTAAGCTTTGCATAAAATATTCACAGAAGAACATTAGTAACTGCTTACAATACACTAATAATGGAACATTAAAATACACTGTAATGTCTAAGTCCACATATCCATGCAAAGTATCTGGTAATAATTTAATATGGTCCAATATTCACCTGCCCTGCTAAATAATCAAAACTTGTCGTTGTCTTATTATGGTTAAGGCAAGACAGCCCAAGGTTTACAAGCCACAAGCAGACAAGGCAGAATTAACAAATTCCCAAGTGGATTTACCCATTTTTCTTCGGCAGGAAGGCTTCCATTTCAAAAAAGACATTTGACCTTTCCTTTATTAATGCCTGGATTTTGTCTATATCACCAGCATCATCTGAGTTCACCCCCCTGCATATGCAAAGAAACAAGGGTCATTTATTTACACAAAAAGTAAGTGACCTGCTTAGAGTTGATGTGGTACAGAATAAAGTCATGTGTTTTTGCTGGACAATAAGACCGATCTTAATTACAGTAGTGAGTGAACGTATCGATGGGGGGTGAGGAGATGTGCTCACTTTGTCAGCAGGTGTGATATTTCTTTCAGTTTTTTCCTTTGCTGGGCGATGGAGACGGAGCACGCTTCCTGCAGTCTGGATACCTCCTCCAGCTTCTCCTTGTATAACCTGTGGGTCTCCTGGACATAACACATGACTGGATTTGCATGAGAGCTGAGGTGTGTTCCAGAGTATTACAACAGAAAGAGGAATACATGGGTAAATCCCAGAGTACACCAGGTCAAGGCTACTACAGCATAACCTCTAAAAGGACATAAAGAGAGATGCAAATCAGTCGTCCTACGCTAGGGTCCCTTTACCGTAGATATGGACACCATTTACGAAATCGTTCCGTGTAACTGGGTTTTAATGCAATTATAGGACTATTATCACACTTTCGTTATTTTAACATTAACCCGGTTAACACTGCTGTAAGTCGTTTGAAGGTCAAAAAGACAATGTTACTGTCGCAATAAAACGTAATACCAGAACAGGTTAAAGTTCGGTTATGACACAACAAGCACTTCGGCCGAGGACAGATATTTACGAAATACTGACACATTTTATTCATGCCAAAATGGATTTTATCATCAACAGCGTTGTATTATAATAATCATACTGAGTTGTAGTTAGATCAAAATTATTTGTTTAGATTTAATTGCGGTACAATTAAGTCATTAAAGCTTTGGAAATACATGTATCTCATTCTGCAGATGGCTGAACTGTCATATATTTTTGTCATTGACGCAAAATTAATAACTTAGAAGCGTGACAAAAGCGGATGCGCATTCGCCAATTCACTAAAACTAATAGATAAACGATTCGGTTAGTCAACCATATTTTTTAAAAATGGCAGGTTACATTAAAATATTCAGAAGAGGGGCATAATGTGACGGAATAGCTTTCACGGGTACTCACTCATCTCGTCCATTGATTTCTGTATGTGAAACACTGAAAAATCGACTTTAAGAGTCATCACGCAACATCTGTAAATTAACTTAGGATAATTCACATAGGCTTTTAGTTCAGTGTAATTAGTTTACCTGCACTTGCTGATACTCTGTTTCCAGGCTCTTCCACTCTTGGAGGCATTCAGAATAACTCGACATTGTTCGCTGGTTTAAAATACTAAAAAAAATCAGTTAAGCCTGATACAAATTGCAGCTACAAAACCAGGCAAAAGAACTTCACAGACAGTCCGAGTTTCTAAAACATGTGTATCACTGACTGCGACACTTCCTCTTATCAGTAACTACTTATTATCACCCTTAAGTAGGGAACCACTGGAACAAAACATTCAATACTCATTCAATCATTAAAATGACTGCTGTAGTCATATAAAAAACCTATGACAAGAATGACTAGAGACAAATGCAATCTGGAAGACATTATTATGAAAATATGCTATTTGCTCTTGTCCGTAGGCCTATATTGGTCACAAATAGCTACACTACACAAGTGGTTTTGATTTACTCATTTACTGACATCTGTAGGACAACACATTTATTAATTTAAGGACTGTAGGAATAGATTCCTGTTTCGTATGATTAAGGATTGCAACCTATAGTTCAAAGGGACATTTTTCAATATAAACTATACTGTGCTTCTGAATAAACCTAATACCCTGCTAAGTGATTATTTTGACAGCGAAAGCGGCTTGTATTTGATGTCCGACCAGAACTGAAAAAACCACAAATGCCAAAGGCGCATGGGCATTCTTTAATCTTTTCCTTAGGACTAAAATTCTCAACATACCGCATAAAATAAAAAATACTCGCTCTCCGTGACATTTCACATCCATCCAAAAACTCCACAAACCCAGACCAATCTATGTATCCCAGTATCCTTCTAATTTTCGCATTGCCTGTTCTCCCAGCGACATGTTTATTAAGGTGGTATTTTCTGAAAATAGGGATTGATCGGCCAATCACTGAAGGGCATCTCCCCCCCCCCCCCCCCGTTCCTTACTCCTGTCATTAACCCGATACCGGTGTCAAACCTGGACCGTCACTGAGCATGCGTCCTGTCCCGCTGCTCCGCCGTATTTATTAACACCCGGGAACGGAACGGGGGCGAGGCGACCGGCTGCGGCTGCCTGCTCGCGTATTTCTAACGGGGATTCACCGTCGAGCAACGTGAGTACAATACAGAAAGATTAGAAATGAGGGAACAAAGCCACATTTCTCTGGTTCAAAAACGACCAGCATAACTGAGAACCGAAAACACTTAGGAAGTAACAATATTCCCTCGGCAGAGGCGGCGCCGTTTAGCAGTCGGGACCGGTGGATAGACGCTCCTTGCACTGAGATGATGCGGATGAGCATCACATCAGTCGCATCGGCGTGCGTCTCGTAACAGACGCTCGCCGTTATTTTAAGCAATCTGGCCGGTAACCGAAAGGTCTCGGCAGCTATGTTTTTAGCGACGCATCGCGCTTAACTCGTCCCGACCTTTCTTGCAGAGGAAACCGGGACGGGGGAGACATGTGCGCCATGATTTACTTGTTGTCCACCGTGCTGGGATACGTGCTCGCTTCAGTTCTGTTGCTGAAATGTCCGTCGCTCCTGCACCGGAGGAAACGGGAGACGTTCCGGGGCATGCACATCTCCCACCGCGGCGGTGAGTGGTTCGCCGCAAGCCGAGAGCCAAGAAGGCGTGTTACCCGGCTTTGGTGAACCTAACGCTGAACTTACACTATTTACTGATGACTGTGACATCAAGTACCAACTCTGCGTGATTGAACTATGCTTCATCACACGAAATGCAAGTCTGAAATATATCATTAGTTTATGTAAGAGGCGTAACGTTGGCCTAATCCATATTTGCCCCATCAACCTCTGGGACCAAAGTGTCATCCTCTTTGGATGCCCGATCGCAGTTAACACATCATTAGTAATACATCAGAAAGGAATTCCTGTTCCTGTAATGTGGATTTAATAACCGCCTTTTAAGATTTTAAATTAAGGAACTAATGAATAAAAACAATAAATAAAATCTACCTGTTATAAATAGTAGAATAATTCCTCATCAATGGTCCTATCTAAACTCCCTTTCGCTGTAGAAATTTACTTGGAATTTGCATGCACTTTTAATTGGGACTTATTATTTTTTAAAAATAGCCCTATATTAGAATTGCCTGTTATGGACATTGGGCAAGGATACTGGTTACAATCTAAACATTGATAATCCAAGTCGCCAGAATAACGACTCCAAAATAATATTCGCGTTATAGATGAACAGCATTTGTAAAACCATTAAAGTAGGTCCAAGTCTGAGAAGCACGGGTACTGTTTTTAGCATGGCGACATCCTAGAGTATTCCTGATCTTGCCATTTGTTTCTCGTTTATGTGGATTTTAGGAGAAGCCTTTATCTGGACAGTTATATATAACAAACATTTAAATTAATTAGCCTATGCTTGATTGCCAGTGAGGCAACTGACCTGATATAATGGGTGTAGTGTAATGATTTATTTATCTAGTACTTTGTCCTTAGACTCTGTCGTTGTCGTTTCTGAACAGGCAATAGGAAAATGGCATTTGTAAGGATATGTGTAAATCTCTCTGTTGACAGTAGGGGGCGCAGTGGAGGTGCAGTAAAAAACCGATGTGGGTCCATGTCCCACGGGGTGGGTGGGGGGGCAGCTGTTCTATTCTTTGGTGTTATATTTAACTTGAGCTCCTTTGGCACTTACCCAGAAAGAATAAAAGTAGTGAGGCCTGTAGGTCGATATGGTGAGAAGGAATAAAATGGTAAATAAGAGCATATATTTAAAAGAAAGAGATACAGTGACCTGATTAGACAACTATGTGGAAAAGGGGGTTTAAACATGATGGCAGAGACCTTGTTTGGAATGTGAATCACCGGCTTCTGGCTATTCCTTCATGTTTAAAGGAAACCAGGAGTGCTAATACATTCCAGTACAGAATCAGCAGATCTGGTTCTTTGTGAAGGCATGCTTACAGTATAAATGAGACCGCAAGGAATAAAAGTCATCCTTCAAATTAAGAGACTTTCCTTGGTTCCCTAAACCGGCCTACATGCTAATTATGGGTTAACATTATGTGTGTGTGTGTGTGGATTAGGTTTGTATTACATTGTGGGGACCAAATGTCTACCACAGTGTGATAAAAACCTGTTATTTTGATTTCTCAAGTCCCCACTAAGACATGTGAATGCAATCAAAAAACTAAAAAAGTCTCATATTTTGTTTGGTTACTTATGGCTAGGGTTAGCGCTGGGTAGGGGGTCGTCATGTTGGGATTAGAGTTTTCATCATAGAAATGAATGGAGAATCACCACAAAGATATAATTACAAACCTGTGTGTGTGTTTTAAAGGCTTTCGTCTTTCATCTCAAATTTGGCACTGCATGAGTAATTGGTAAGAAAATTGAACTCTGCAGGATGATCTGGATTCCTTAAAAGGAGAGATGTGTCCCACGATGAAAACTGGTCATCATGATAAAGCTGAGGATCAGTCCTGTTGTTAAGACACTGAAGTGCTCTATTCAAAATGTCACCTCAGCTGAGACGTGTGTGATGTTCTTACCTGTTATGTTTTGGATGCTGCCGGTAAGCTGTGAATGGTTTTATGTTTCCAGGGGCTGGTGAGAACCTGGAGAATACCATGGCAGCTTTCAGACAGTGAGTATGCCCAGGGAAGCAGCTGGGCACCCCCACATTTTGGAGAACATGACCTCTCACCATGGAGGACGAGAGACCCAGTGGGCAGGACTAGAGTGTGCCGCCATTTACTGCCAGCCTCTTCCCCTGTTGGTGTCGGGCAGCCAGGATAACCTCCATCTGTGTGCCTTTTCCCAGTGCTGCTCGATGCCTGTTTGGTTCCCTTCCAGAAGGTTCTCTCTGCTTTCTGCTATTGTTGTACGCTGCTTTCTGAATAGCTCAACAGCCTTATTCCCACTGTCCCCTTATATCTCTTTTTTACTCTCCTCCTATCCTGATCTCTCTGTCTCTCTCTCCTTCTATTTTTCCTTCACACTCCGCCCCCCCCCCCCCAGTGCAGTGGAGCTGGGCACAGACATGTTGGAGTTGGACTGTCACCTAACCAAGGACGAACAGGTGGTCGTGTCACATGACACACACTTGCAGAGGTCCACAGGTGTCGATGCTTACGTCTCGGACCTGACGTACGCGGTGAGTGTCGTGTCACGGGGCCGGGGAGAGAGCGCCTTCTTTCTGCTGAGTGGCGTTTAATGAATGCCTGTCTGTGGCCCACAGGAACTGCCTCCCTACCTGTGCAAGCTTGACGTCGCCTTCAAGAGAGGCAAGTATTGCTTCATGGTTTTATTTCAGGACTGACCTTTCAGCTCAACAGGACCCTGCCGCTACAGACTCAGATTGTCCTCAGATATCAGAAACTCTCAAATGTTATCCCTATGCACACGCACGTTTTATTCATATCTTTTTGGGGGCCGTATATTCATTTCTATGGGCAAAACCCTAATCCCATCAATGACTAGCTTAACCCCTACCCAGCCTTTACCTTAACTATAAGTATCCAAACAAAATGCATTTTTAGTTTTTTTTTTCTTCATTGCGGTCATGGATTTTTTTTAAAGTTGAGGTACTGAAAAAAATGGTACCCACATCAAAATGACAGGATTTTTCCACATTGTGGGGACACAATGTAATATGTACATAAGCCACACACACGTACACACCAATGAATATGAAGCAATGTATTTATATATGTGTGCACATGTATTTGCTTGCATCAGTGTATATGTGAGTTGTCTGTATATAATGTTTGCATGCGTGTGTATGTGTGTAAGTCCACGCTGACCAGCTGCCGCCCATGCAGAATTTGTGTGTGAGGGCGGAGAGGACAAGCACATCCCCCTGCTGAGGGATGTATTCGAGGCTTTCCCAGAAACCCCCGTCAACGTTGACATCAAGGTCAACAACGACACCCTCATTAGGAAGGTATGCGAGGCCGTGATTGGCAAGTGAGTTCTCTTCTCTGATCACAGCTGTCCTGAGCTGCCCCCTATCCTCATCCCCCAAACTGTAAAGTCAGTCAAAGGTATCTTTTCGTAAGGCTTTTTGACTTTGCAGTGCTCCCATACCCATCAAACCAAAGTTCCTACAAAAGCCTTGGTAGTAGGAAATGGAAGTAGTCATGGAAAAGTCCAAAGATGCGAACTGCAGACCTGTGAAGACATGAGCTTATGATGGACCTTCATGGGTGCTTATGTCTGTATCTGCAGGTCTCAGAACTTGTAACCAAGTACAACCGGGAGCATCTGACAGTGTGGGGCAATGCCAGGAACAATATTGTACAGAAGTGCTACAAGGAGGTACACTGGGGGTGGGGGGGTTGTATTTAAGTTAATACATCTTTTCACAAGTTTATAAAGATCAAAATGTGTCAGTCACTCCGGTTCCATTTGTCATAAATCCCCCGGAAGCATGCCGGTTGACAGCAGGGGGCGCTGCTTGCCCGCGACAGGTATAAAAGCAATGTCTGGTTTTCCTCCCGGGGCAGAACCCACGGATCCCCGTGCTGTTCAGCTTGCAGAGGGTGCTGCTTCTGCTGCTGCTCTTCTACACGGGGCTGCTGCCCTTCGTGCCCCTGAAGGAGCAGTTCCTGGAGATCCCCATGCCATCCATCATGACCAAGTGAGCAGGGGGAGCGGGACGGGCTCCTTTTGGCTGGTGCAAACGCGGGTTTTTTCGGGGCAGGGGAACAGGGCCCGTGGATCGGGTTACAGGTTTCTTGTTGACAGCCCCGTGGTGCTAAGCCCCCCGCCCCGCACTGAGATGTACTGACGGAGGGGGCAAGGTGGAGGACGGACCCTCCCTGGAAATTCTGTCGCTTCATCTTTGCATTCATTTCCGGCCCTGCAGACTGAAGGACCCGGCCAGGATTTCCAGAAGTCAGCGCCTCATGACCTGGCTGGCAGATACGTGAGTACGCTCACGGGTACACACATGTGCGGAGGTCCGCTTTAAATAACGCTTACGCTGTCTGGGCTGCATATCGCCCTCTAATGACCTTGGGAGCCTTCAGCCCATGTGCATCTGTGACTGTAACTCACAGATGTGCTTGTATCGGCTTTCGCCATTGTCAGGAGCTAAAAGCCCCAGGCTGATAAGAGCAACGCTATGTCTCCTTTTAGCCTGCTGATGAGGAAGACCTTGTTTGAACACCTAAAAGCCAGAGGAATACAGGTAGGAAAAGCCACTGAGATCTGTGAAAGAAGCAGATTTGGACTCAGGCCTAATTTGGACAGGGGGCATCCTGATTTGGACAGGGGATTTTGATAGGGAATCTTGATCATGGCTTGAAATGGATAGCGGGTCAGAATTGAGACCTGATTTGGATTAGGCTACTGGGTGGTATCTGAATGTGTTTTTCATCACTGTATTGCAGGTGTATGTGTGGGTGTTGAATGATGAGGATGACTTCCAGAGAGCCTTTGACCTGGGTGCCACTGGGATCATGACTGACTTTCCCACCAAGCTGAAGGACTTCATGGAGAAGAGAAGCCTCACCAAGCATCACTGACCAACCCAGCAACCTGACCTTTGTCACCTTTGCTCTCATGCATGTGTCAAGCTTCCAGGCTGAGTTCCCCCTCCGAGTTCCCAGCCCCTGGCTCGGACTCACCTGCATTCCCATTCTGACCCATGCTCTACTCCACAGTGCTTCCCTCACATCCAGGGGACTAGCTTGAGATTCACCTGTAGGCCAAACATCAACATAGACAATCGCCTGCAAACTCACCAGCCTTAGCAGGCATTGTTTAAGCACTGAACCAGCAAGCGCAGATGTTTTTAGGTCCAAAAAAGAAAAGAGTCACAATCATGAGCATTTCAGGGACCATCACTGGGGGGGGGGGAGTGGTAAAAACTGGCATCTGTTTACATCTCTCATGGGAGAAAAAAATGAATGGGAGAAACCTGGGACCCGGTGCGTCGTTCGAAACATGAGGTCTCATGCATCATGTGTATGCGGGTAGCTGGGGATTGCAGTTTCGCACTGAGCGTGAGTGGACTGCACTATCACTGGCTCAGCTGGCTGCGAGGACACCTGTGGGACAGCGTGGGAATCACTGCTTCACTAGTGTTCCTGATGATGATGATGATGAGGCAATGCTATAAAACAGATGTTGTCAGGATTTGCTCTGTCTGGTGACCATGCCCCAGGCTGGCAATGACTAAGGCCCCTTTTGGGTACATTCAGTATACAGTTGTCTTCGTGATAATCTAGGCAGCAACAACACAGGTGTTGAACCCATAAACTGAAATATTCTCATTGTGTAATTAGAGTCCTGGTGCCGTACACATGCCTGTAGAGTCTTTCTCTGGTTTTAGAAGTTGAAGCCTGATTCCATGCTCACCAGTACAGTCGAGGAAACAGTGCTTGAAGTGGGGAGAAACAGGTGCTGGTACTCCCCTTGTTATTCAGTACCAGGTGCCGGTACTCCCCTTGTTATTCAGTACCAGGTGCCGGTACTCCCCTTGTTATTGAGTAACAGGTGCCGGTACTCCCCTTGTCATTCAGTACCAGGTGCCGGTACTCCCCTTGTCATTCAGCACCGGGTGCCGGTACTCCCCTTGCCATTCAGCACCGGGTGCCGGTACTCCCCTTGCCATTCAGCACCGGGTGCCGGTACTCCCCATGCCATTCAGCACCTGTTGCCGGTACTCCCCATGCCATTCAGCACCGGGTGCCGGTACTCCCCTTGCCATTCAGCACCGGGTGCCGGTACTCCCCTTGCCATTCAGCACCGGGTGCCGGTACTCCCCTTGCCATTCAGCACCTGTTGCCGGTACTCCCCTTGTCATTCAGCACCGGGTGCCGGTACTCCCCTTGTCATTGAGTACCGGGTGCCAGTACTCCCCTTGTTATTCAGTATAAGGAGCCGGTACTCCCTTTGTTATTCAGTGCCAGCAGATATTGATAGGTACTGGTACTTTGAAGAGAAAAAAAACGTGCTGGCACTGAGTACTGGTGAATACCAGCCCACTTCAAGTACTCCAAGGAAGATCAGAGTGTAGATCTATATGACAGGGAAAAAGTCACAATCTGACTCAAGCTATGAATGTATGTCACTTTTCTCTTGTAGTTACATGTTTTAGAAATCATTTTAGAATAATTATTCGAATGTACTGTGCTATTTAACTAGGAAATGTACAGTGATTGAATTTCATGATATTTTACATTATTTGAAAACCACTAAAGATTGTACATTTTTGTTCACGTCGTAAAAACTACATTGCAGCGGTTAAATTATATGACCAATAAATATGTAAATTACCATTTTACTGTCAGTACGTTTTTAGTAGGCCTACTTGTTTGTTTTAAATACATCGAACCAATAATAAATATATTACTGTTACTATTTTTAATCTAAGGAGGACGCAGACCCGCACGGAAACTTTACATTAGTTCTACATGAAACCTCGTATTTGACATTAATTTGTATATAGATATTTATATTCATTCTAAAAATTGATTTATATTCACCCATATCTATGCCAAGCACGTCGTCGTATGAACTTATTTTTATCCTCATATCTGGCCCTCGTAAAGAAATCGTGCCCAAGTTGGACGCAAGGGTGCGTTGTTTACCCCTTCTTGCGCGAATAGACACGGTAGTAAACAGAGAATTCAGTAAGTGAATGGAGCTCTGAAATGTGCCTTAATGATCACGTTGCAAACTTACTGTTTTACTACTAGCATAGTATTACTGCCATAGTGACTAAAACCCAAATGGTTATGCATGTGTGTGACCGGCGGTCCGACTGGTGGCTTTCAGGGTTAGTTCATTGTCATTTCGTGATTTTGGGAGGTGCGGGGCGCTAGTGAGCGACTGCATCGGTCTAAGACAGCACGTCTGTTGAGGTGGGGGCAGAGAGAAGAGATATCACCCTGGAAAAAGCAATGCGAAGGGCTGATTCTCCATAAATCTCCTGCGATCTGCGGAGGGAATAAGCGAGCAGACCCGATTCTGCGCTACTCGTACCCCAGTTATTAGGTGAGTGCGCCTCGCCGTACCCGGTACGCTGCGGGCCGTCTGCCCAAAACACGACGTCGTGTGTTTCTGCAGATGCGTGCTGCCGGGGGCTGCCTATTTCGCCACGGAGGTGGGTTTGCCGGGCTCTGCGGTTTTTCAGTCGTAGACCGGGCTGCGGACAGTCTCCGCTGCCCGTTGCGGAGCGAGCGTCGCATTTGCCTAGAGAGAAATTGACTGCGGCGCGGCGGAATTTACATTCTGCTCACGGGGGCTAATTTGGTGCAAATCTACGCATGATCGTGTTTACCTGTGATGGATGTGGCCCAGCTCTGCTGTTTTCCCGTTCGATTAGAGTAATAATCCCTTGTGTCCTCTGCCTGGTGTTTTTAAAAACACGTGTAGCGCAGATTATGCCTGTGACTGCAGCAAACACAAATCAGAAGAAAAATCATACCTATGGGACGTTCTCTTTACTGTGGTAGTCAGTTGATGACTAGTCGACTGTCCTTGGGGGGGAAAACGTTTTAGTGCAGATTCCCTTTTCCACATAATGTTTGTCCGCCCAGGGTAAGTACCCCTGCTGATACCCCACCCAGGGGAAAGGTAAAGTCACTGATGTGTGTACGGTTTGGTCCTTTCCTGTATAAGTCATTAACGTTTGCACTGTGACAAGCCAGGGGTTTCAGCATCTTAAGTCTCCGGTTGTTCATCTGCTGACGTGCATGTTTGTTATTCTAAGCAGACGCCTCTGGAAACGTGAGGATCCGCGCGGCTTTTGTTCAGTTTCCGTTAGTGCAGGCCGGGCCAAGAGGTTCATCTCACCTTCTGGATTGGGCGGCATTAAACGGGAGAATGGCGAGGCATGGATGTTATCCTTAGGTTAGCTACGGTGGCCAAGAGAGCAGAACAGGGGGAAGATTGGATTGTTGCTGTGTACTACAAGTAAAATGTGCTAACAGGTGTAGGGCAAGTGTCTGTGATGTGCCATGAACAGGAGCAGCACGTAGATCTCTGTGGAGTCCAGGAACATTATTATTATTCTTTTAGCTCAGAATCTTAATCTTATTCTGAGTCTTTGGGCTACAGTTGACGTGTCTGTGTCTGTGTGTATGTCATCCATTTCTAATGGTGAACTGGGCTAGACCCAGAGAGATTTTGGCTTAAGATGTGATCATTTACTGGTTTTGTTCTTAAAATGTTTCTGTTCCATGATGGTGTGGACCAGTTACCCTTTCACCGGGCCATGTGTCCTTCTCTATTTTCATTCACATTAACCTATTAAAATCAGTTGTCTCCTGCATGTATTTTTCATTGTTGACCAGCCTACCAGCTCATCCATTTTTTTTCTGAATACTTGGAGAGTCTGACACCACGAGGTGTTGTTAAGAAGGATTACGTTGCCTGAATGAAGATCAGCTTGGAGTATGTTTCAGGCTTTGCATTGACGTCAGCCAGCATACCCTGATGAATAATTAATTAAGCAGATATCACATGAAGGCCTCTCGCCTGGTGAGTAAACCCCATGACGTGATGTGTCCCTGTCCACTGGGCCGAAAAGGTCGTAACGTAACGTCACCTTTCTGGAATCTTCAGATCTGCAGCTCTCACTACATTTTGTGCTACCAGAATGACAAACGGCAGAGCGATTTTCCTGATGCTTGGTTCTGTAATTGAGCGGTCATGTTACCGCCGCTGCTCAGAACTGGACCACTAGATTGCTGAATAAGGTTGGGCTTAACTTAAACACAACGGGGATGTAGAGCACAGCAGGTCGTGTGAAGGGAACCCCCGAGGCTCGTGAAGAAGGAAACTCGTCTACCCTTCAACCTCATCCTGTCTCATGTAACTCTGATCTCACTCTCGTCTCAGCTGTTCTGGTGACAGGCCTGTGAAGGTGTCACTCTCAGGACAACACATAATCGGCAGAAAATACGTGGGGAATATGATCAGTCTTTTCGTGGATCTGTGGATTTGTTTTTGGAAGGATGCCTGTGACCACCAGCATCCAGCCCCCGTACTGCCCCGACAGGCCACACCCCCGCACTCAGTGTGTGTTATTGTAAGACGTCTTGCACGTGTCGGCTGCCTGTCAGTGTCTGTGCTCCTAAAGGCCCCGTCGGTCTTGTTTTCTTTGGCTGTTGATAACAAGGCTCGGATATTTTGGAGGCTTGTTAATGAGCACAGCAGACTGCCGATAACTGTTTTTTTTTTTTTTTTGGATGAATTTCTTCATTCGGAAACGGTGTTAATTAAGTTTGCCGCGGGCGAGACGTCAAGCCTGGCGGAACCGTGCACAAACGGGGATTAGCCTGACTCTGGCGTCATCCTGCTAACGAGGGCGGGGGCACGATGTCCTGCTGTCAGTCTCCGCCCACTATTAAAGCCTAATTAAAGCCTAATTGGTGAGTCTGTTCCCCCCCCAGGTGTGTGCCCCCCCCCCACTCCCACCACGGCCCTCACCTGTGTGCTGCGGTGCTTCCCCTGCGAGCCGTCCTGGGCCGGCAGCCCCTTCCTGCACCGCCCCCCCAGCCCACCTCCTGTCAGCATGACCCGCTCCAAAACCTTCCAGGCCTACCTGCCCAGCTGTCATCGCACCTACAGCTGCATCCACTGCCGGGCTCATCTGGCCAACCACGACGAGCTCATCTCCAAGGTCTTGCTCCACAGTGCCCTCTGTTGGCAGGACATGGATGTTAGCTGTCCATTCAGCTGTTCTGGCCAGAAACCAGAGGATTAGATTTTTTTTTTGTATGAAAAGCTAATCTAAAGCATCTTAAATTACATTGTTTTAACTGTTTGTAATATTTAACAGATCCTTATGGAATTTTTACCCCTTGGGTTATTCCGTCTGTTTGAATGGCCATATACTCTCACCATGAATATAGCTGTAGTTGCTGCCATGGCATTAACAGTCAGGATAACGTAACAGCCGCTCAGTGACTGGGAGCTACAAAGACTCTCTCTGTGTGTTTCAGTCCTTTCAGGGAAGCCAGGGCAGGGCGTATCTCTTCAACTCCGTGTGAGTATCTCCTTTCCTCAGTTCCCACCTGAGGGGGGGGGGGCGGCATGTAAATCAAGGAAAAACAGTCACATCCAATGTAAAGTTTAATATGTATTTGGTGACAGAGTATCGTGTTATAAGTGGTAGTTTTATTTAGGGGAAGATTAATTTGTGCGTAAGGTTTTATTGGTGGTGGGGGGGTGTTTTGTATCTGTAACATATCCTCTACTGACCTTCTCATCCACTGGTCGTTAAATGCGGGGTGGGGCGTTGGAGCCGCATTCACCCTCGATGTCCCCCCCACAGGGTTAACGTTGGCTGCGGACCGGCGGAGGAGAGAGTTCTGCTCACTGGTCTCCACGCTGTGGCAGATATCTACTGCGAGAACTGCAAGACTACCCTGGGCTGGAAATACGTATGTGGGAGCATGGGGGTGGTGTTTGGGGTGGGGTGCATGATGTTTGACACGTACCCTGTGTCTCCTCGTGGCATCTGGGGATGTGGCGGTAGCGCCTCCCCATGGGCGGCCACATGTATCGCACCTGTGCCATTTGGCTTGGGTTATTTATATTCCCGCCTGTCTGGTATCCCAGCGGCTGTGGGGACACGCATGTCAGACGTGGGCGTGGAAATGCGATACGAGCCGGCCGGCTTTTCGGTGCGAAACGTGGAAGGGTGCATCAAATGCAAAGGTTACCGCTCCACATCCACGATGCTCTGTGACTTGTTTTCATGGGTCAGCAGTGCCTGAAGGTGTTGGAGATGCCACACGAGGCACAGGGCTTGTGTTTCCTGGAGCGGAGACCTTGTTTTCGTCTAGCCCATGTTTAAACGCAAGCATGAGTTTTAATGACTTTGTTTAGCTTCAGGGTTGGAAGCCAAACCAGAAAAACATACCAACAACCGGGCAAGGACTAGTTTGGGTCGGAATTTAGGTTTTATGACTGACAGGTCCGCTCTTTAACCATGTGAACCCCTTCCCTCCCCCAGGAACATGCCTTTGAGAGCAGCCAGAAGTACAAAGAGGGCAAGTTCATCATCGAGCTGGCCCACATGATCAAAGACAACGGCTGGGACTGAAGCGAGGCCGTCCAGAGGAGGGAGGGAGCCCGGCGTGTGGATGAGTGCGTCACTTTGGTTTGGTCTAACCTCTGTTTTCTCTCTGACCCGCTCCCATACCCTGACAGTCACTGATAAATCCCACCCACTCCTTTCCTGATCACAGGGTGCTATGGGGTAAGGCTGCGGCCAATGCCCAAAGGAGCCGGGGAATGTAGGTTCTGCCCCCTGGGTGGCAGTGATCGAAGACGAGTTTGGCCAGGTGAGGGGTGTAGCTGGGCGGCCACCGGAATTCTCCACAGATACACACACCCCCTGGCGGAGCGTGGGTCCCCAGCCTGGGTGTCGTTTTACTGAAACGGGAATCGTTCGTCACCCAGCCAGTAGAGGAGGTGCTAACTGACCCCTCAGCGAGGTTGGATGCAGCTGGGGGGCCCCTATAAGGTGCTGGGCCCCCTCAATCTGCCAGGGTCCGATGCCCCTGGATGTACAAGGCAGCCACAGGGGCATCATGGAAGGCCCTGCCAGCCACCGCGAGGTGCGTCGCTTTGCACAGCCAGGATATCCATTCCGGTTTTAGCGGCAGTCAGAGCCAGTCATTGATACATCCAGCTGAAACGTGACTGTGTGCTTCTTCCGGTCTGGCCACTCGCGCGACCGCACGCGACTCCAAATCTGGGATGTATCAGATCAGCCAGTTTTATTTCTGCAAATTATTCTGCTTTGATTCAGTGGTGCAGAACTGATATCGAACATCGAGCAGATTACTAACCGTGAGTTAAAAGTAAATTTGCACAAGGTAGAGGCAGTCAAGTGGTGGTAAGGGAGCCACCTTGACACCTTCTCACTAATAACAGCGATAACAACCAGTGAGAAATACGACAGCCTTGAGTTTAGAGAAATACCATCCACTGGTAGCCATGGGCACATGACTCGCAGTGGAGATGCCCAATCAGAGGCTGTTAAAAGCCCGGCAGCAACCAAAGAACCCACCCATTGACCAAACGAATGGCTTCCTTTTATGTGTGGGCAAAATTACAGATTGTGATTGGCTGGAGCGTTGTTTGTCGTTGGCCCTTTCTCTGGAATGTATCGCACTGTTTTTGTAAATTACAGATGTTAATATATATATATATATAAATATATATTCATTGAACATGGGCATCATACTATGCTTTGTGTGTTATGCTGTAAATAACTAATTTGTTTTCATTTTTGAACTGTAACGGTTATTTTCATTTTCTTTGTGCTTTAAGTCCTCCGGGGGCCGTAGTGTTTACTCTTATTTTGTTTTCTACTCTGGACATATCTCTGTTCTTTTGTAAACGGGAGATGTTGATGGTGTGAGCGAATTTCATCAATAAAGACTCTTGATTCCTCAGTCCCTGCATTTCATGCATCATATGGTTCATCCAGGTGACCTCCGTGATCATAATACGATCCTGTGTTAGGTTGCATGATCTCACCATGAGAAATTTATGGTCTGAACTAAGTATGACGATAAAACTAGAGCCCAAACTAATAACATTTTTCCTGATTCAGCTCATTTGAGGTGAAGAGGAACCACTGAACATAACTTTATATATTGACTTATCTTAGGTTTGCTGGAAATCCATTTGCCATCTTCCTGTGGGTTTGTTTGTCTCCTCGTGTCACTCATACCTGGGGGGTGGGCACAGGCACCTGGCGGACCCCTCCCCCACGTTAATTCCCGCAGGAATTGTGGCGTTTGCCAAAGTCCGCCTATGAACGGGGCGCTGATTACAGTAACAGGTGGCGTGGTGTTTGCTCAGACTGTGGTCACCTGGCAACCAGCCACTGGGACAGCGGCTGGCACAAGTTGCCGTGTGAGCAATCATGCGCCTTCCAAAGACAGCCTCCTTGGAAGAAGGGTTTAGGAAACCAAAATAATGCTATTGGCCCGACTCCTGCATAAGTCCCAACAGGTCTTAGAAGCTTTGACATCATAACATTTTTTCCATGGGACAATAGCTAACAATTCCAAGTACTTCATCCATTAGAAATATCTATCAGCCTTCATCTGCATTTGCTGTGTTGGACAGAACCAATAAAGTGTTTCCCACTCCCGTAGGAGAATCAGAACTTCTGTATTAATGTGAGCTCTTCCCGTTAATAAGCTGGATCCTGTTTCTGCAAAGGCTGCGATTGCACTATCAATGAGTAGTACAGTTTGTTACATCATATTTTGAAAGTCGTCGGCCATGGATATGACCTAAAACCTCTGAAAGTTGCTGCTATTAAACCAATTAAATGTAATCAGTCTTGAACCTGATGACCCAGCAAATTTCAGACCTCTCTAACCTGCTGTTTATCTCAATGATCTTGGGAAAAAACACACAAACAAAACAACTGCAATTCAACTGTCTTTTTCATTACATAGAAGTGACATTAATGAATTATGCACAGAAACTGCATCAGTGAAATAACGACTGACAGATGTGCATTTTTACTGGTGATATCTGAACCGTTGCATACTCTGGACCAGGTGCAGGCAATCTTGTTCTCAAAGGGCCAGTGTGCATGCAGGTTTTTTTGAATAACCTTTAGATCAGTGGTTCTCAACCTTTTTTACAGCGCAACCCAATTTTTACCATGCCAGCTTAGTTGCGACTCTATATCAAGTATAGGTCTAAATTAATGCTATGATCAAGTGTGATGTGCACTCTGAAATTTACGCCAATCAATGCCTATCACACAAATCTGATTGGATGTGCCAGTGAATTTTAAATTAAGCATCTGTGGTTTGGTCTCTGGGATTGGCTGAGTGTTCACTAGTTTTGCGCTAAGCGTTTGCAGACCTAAGACCCATTAATATAGGTTAATTCTGGGACTGGGGCTGGGAAATCTGGATCAGCATGGAAGCTTGCTGGTTTTAAAATGATTACATTTCCAACTCTGCCTGGCAGCCCTTTCAGTAATTGCCGTGATCCAAATTTGGGTCGCGACCCAGGGGTTGAGAATTGCTGCTTTGGGTCACCTGTTCAAACCCAGGTGTGAGGACAGTTCAGCCAATCAGTCCTCTAATTAGTAATCTGATTAGGGAGTCACAGCATAAACACACACAGATACGTCCTTTCTAGATAACATTGCCTGCTTCAGACCATGGCACTCTTGTGGACTAGTTGGGAATCCTTAGCTGGTAATACGGGACAGGAACCCTCCTGGTTATCATTTATTCTATTTCACCTCTCTCAGTTTTTCATTTAAATAAGGAATCGTGAATCCATAAGACAGAACCATAGTGTCCCACAAGGATAAATGCTGGGCCCATTACTGCTTACTCTGTCTGTGTTGATACTTGGCAATATTGCAAGAAAGTACGGTGCTGGTTCCCACTGCAATACTGAAAATGCAGAGATATACATATCACTCAAACCAGGTGAGCCATCACAGCTGACAAAGACTGAAGACTGTTTATCAGATATAAGGAGCTCGACGGCCAAACACTTCCTCCAACAAAACTCTGGTAAAAGTAAAAGACTGTCACTTGACTCTAGAGCAGCCCAAATGTCCAGACTGGTCTACTGTAACACACACAGAGCATGTTATGTACTGATATCCTAAAAATGGGTACACCATTCCATTCCCAGTGTTATTAATGGTAGTTATAGTTAAGCAAATTTTACCTAAATAATATTTTAAAAATAGTAACAAAGTACAGTGGTACCTCAGAACTCGAATTTAATCCGTTCAGAACTCCGGATCGAATCCTAAGAAGTTCGAGTTCTGATCGAATTTTCCCCATAATAAATAATGGAAAACCACTTAATTAGTTCCTGGCCCCAAAAAATTACACCTAAATATGTTTTTTTGTTTAGCATTTAAACACAAAATGAACCAGATAAAACAAGAAGAGCATATACTGTACTAAACACATCTAAGCACATTTATCAAAACAGTAATTTGTAAAGTAAGAAAATAAATGTATCCAAACAATGTGTAAAGTTAAAAAAAAAAACGTGCCCTGCCCCGATTGTCCGCTCCTTCCATGTGCCACGCCCCCTCGTTAACCCCGTGTGGAATCCCCGTGTGATCAACTGTTTATGGTTGTTGTCATTAGTCCTCTGTATTTCCTCCGCGTTTCAGTTTGTTTCCCCAGTACGGTCATTGTATTGTCCGTCTGCGTTTTGCCTGCCTTACCTGTAATTAAACCCCGTATTCCCCGATACCCTGACGTCTGCGCCTTTGTTTCCGTCCCCACTCGGCACTACAATATTATTATAATTAAATGTATTAATGGTTTGTTATTAATATTAAAATAATGAATAAGAAATCTTTATTTTTAAATGTATTTTATTATATAATAATAATTACTGTTACTGTCTATCGTTGTCTAAATGTATTTTTACTGTCTAAATATATGTATTCAGCTAGTGTAAACATGAATGATGCTATCACAACTAATGCAAAGCTGAGACTGAAGCTTTACCCTTTGTTTCAGCTGAGACGTACAGCATGACTCTTTCCCGGCACGTACAAGTTATCTTAGGTCAGCGTTCACGGTTTGACTTCTGAGATTCAGATCCAGCTGTAGGTAATTTTTTTTTCAAACTGGTTGGTTTGACTTTTAAGAAATTCGAGTTCTAATGAGTTCGAGAACTGAGGTACCACTGTATTTGATGTTTTTATTTCGGTTTCTGATGCAATATTTATAGTTTAGGCCCACATTTAGTTGTAGCTTTTTTATTTTATTTTCGGATCTTATTTTATGTCAGTTTATTAAAATGTTTTCTATCATTTTAGTTAACAATAATCAGCCGAACCCCCCTTGCCTCTCCTTTCTGTTTATGCTACCATACACGGCCCTTCTATAGGGCACTCACGCTGCTGTCATGCATTGTTGCTTTGTCATGCATTGCTACTTTTACGCTCTGCACATGCCCATGCACATTCCTTATCCCCTCCTTGTTTCTGGGGTGAAGCACATGGAGGTGTTTCTGCAGGCTCCACATGTCCATCTGCCTGCCTGATTGTCTACCTGCCTGAACAGAAGAACATAAGAAATGTACAAACGAGAGGAGGCCATTCGGCCCATTAAGCTCATTTGGGGAGAACTTAACTAATAGCTCAGAGTTGTTAAAATCTTATCTAGCTCTGATTTAAAGGAACCTAGGGTTTTAGCTTGCGCTACACTAACAGGAAGACTATTCCATACTCCAACTGCACGCTGTGTAAAGAAGTGCTTCCTCAAATTTGTTTTAAAATGTTCTCCCACTAATTCAGCTCAGCTAACCTCTCCTCATAAGATATTCCTCTAAGACCAGGAATCATTCTCGTAGCCCTACGTTGCACCTTTTCCAAGGCAGCAATGTCCTTTTTAAGGTATGGTGACCAAACCTTAAACCAAAACACAATATTCTAGGTGGGGTCTTACCAAGGAATTATATAATCGCAGCATAATTTCCCTTGACTTAAACTCCACACACCTAGAGATGTAACCCAACATTCTACTGGCTTTTTTTATTGCTTCCCCACACTGGCGAGAGTGGGACATGGAAGCATCAACATACACACTGAGATCTTTCTCGTAATCAGCTACCTTTATTTCAGTGGAACCCATAAAATATCTGTACTTTATATTTCTGCTCCCTGCCTGGATTACCTTATATTTATCTATGTTAAATTTCATCTGCCAGGTATTAGCCCAGTCGCTAATTAAATCCAGATCCCATTGTAGCCTCTCCGCTGCTAGATCAGTATCTACTACACCACCCACCTTGGTGTCGCCTGCAAATGTAACCAGTTTACTGTATTGGTGTGAATATCATTAATGTAAATTAGGAACAATAGTGGTCCTAAAATTGAACCCTGCGGTACCCTACTATGAACGCAGGCCCACTGTGACATTGTGCCTCTAATAACTACTGGCTGCTTCCTGTCAGTTAACCTCAGCCTGCTCCATATTGCACCTGCCTACCTGTGCTCTCCCACCATCTGCCTGAAATTTACCTCACACTGAATTTACCTGGGGCCCAGGACCCCATAAATTGCTTTGAGACAATGTTTGTTAAAAGTTCTATGAATTTGAATTGAATTTGAATGGAATATGAATTGAATTTGAAGGTGCTGAGTTAATGTGGTACAGTCACTGTGCTCCTCATGGAAGTGGACATGATATGGACTGTGCATGTGTCCCAGAGGTTGTCAACAGACCCTGCAGATGCAAAATACTTCACAATGTGATGTCTCGCAAAGTCTGTCCCACCTACAAAAGTCTGTGGTGTTGACAGTGAGACCTGGAGGGGCGGGATTGGGAGGAACGGCCCCCCTGATCTGAACTCAAGTGGTGTTTTGTTATTGGACTTCTGTGCTCGTCACGGAGTGAACACCATGTTCAAGCATAAGGGTGTCCATATGTGCACTTGGCACCAGGACACCCTAGGCCGCAATTTGATGATTGACTTTGTGGTCGTGTCATTGGACTTGCGGCCGCATGTATTGGACACTCGGGTGAGGAGAGGGGCGGAGCTGTCAACCGATCACCACCTGGTGGTGGGTTGGCTCCGCTGGTGGGGGAGGAAGCTGGCCAGACCTGGCAAACCCAAGCGTATAGTACGGGTCTGCTGGGAACGTCTGGTGGAATCCCCTGTCAGAAGGAGCTTCAACTCCTACCTCGGGCAGAACTTCACCCATGTCCCGGGGGAAGGCGGGGGACATTGAGTCCGAATGGGTCATGTTCCACGCCTCCATTGTGGAGGTGGCTGACCGGAGTCGTGGCGTAAGGTGGTCGGTGCCTGTCGCGGCGGCAATCCCCGAACCCGCTGGTGGACACCAGCGGTGAGGGATGCCATCAAACTGAAGAAGGAGTCCTATCAGGCCTTTTTAGCCTCTGAGACTCTGGAGGCAGCTGATGAGTACCAACGGGCCAAGCGGAACGTGGCTTCAGCGGTCACTGAGGCAAAAACTCGGGTATGGGAGGAGTTTGGTGAGGCCATGGAGAACGACTTCCAGACGGCTTTGAGGAGATTCTAGTCCACCATCCGGCAGCTCAGGGTGGGAAAGCGGTGCAGCATCAACACTGTTTATGGTAGCGATGGGGTGCTGCTGACCTCAGCTCGGGACATTGTGGGTCGGTGGAAGGAATAATTCGAAGACCTCCTCAATCCCACCACACGCCTTCCAATGAGGAAGCAGAGTCTGGGGACTTGGGGGTTGACTCCCCTGTCTCTGAGGTGGTTAAAAAGCTCCTCGGTGGCCAGGCCCCAGGGGTGAATGAGATCCGCCCAGAGCTCCTCAAGGCTCTGGATGTTGCGGGGCTGTTTTGGTTGACACGCGGTGCCTCTGGATTGGCAGACCGGGGTGGTGGTCCCCATCTTCAAGAAGGGGGACTGGAGGGTGTGTTCCAACTATAGGGGGATCACACTTCTCAGCCTCCCTGGTAAGGTATATTCAGGGGTGCTGTAGAGGAGGGTCTGCCAGATAGTCAAACCTCGGATTCAGGAGGAGTAGTGTGGTTTTCGCCCTGGCCGTGGAACAGTGGATCAGCTCTATACTCTCAGCAGGGTCCTGGAGGGTGCGTGGGAGTTTGCCCAACCAGTCTACATGTGCTTTGTGGACTTGGAGAAGGCATTCGACCGCGTCCCTCGGGGAGTCCTGTGGGGAGTGCTCCGGGAGTATGGGGTGCTGGGCTGTTTGGTCCCTGTACGACTGGTGTCAGAGCTTGGTCCGCATTGTCGGCAGTAAGTTGGACTAGTTTCCGATGAGGGTTGGACTCCGCCAGGGCTGCCCTTTGTCACCGATTCTGTTCATAACTTTTATGGACAGAATTTCTAGGCACAGCCAGGGCATGGAGGGTGTCCGGTTTGGTGACCTGAGGATTAGGTCTCTGCTTTTTGCAGATGATGTGGTTCTGTTGGCCTCATCAGACCGTGACCTTCGGCTCTCAGTGGAGCAGTTCACACGCGAGCATGAAATGGCTGGGATGAAAATCAGCACCTCCAAATCCGAGACCATGATCCTCAGCCGGAAAAGGGTGGAGTGCTCTCTCCGGGTCGGGGAGGGGGTCCTTCCCCAAGTGGAGGAATTTAAGTATATCGGGGTCTTGTTCATGAGTGAGGGAAGGATGGAGCGGGAGATCAACAGGTGGATCGGTGCGGCGTCAGCAGTGATGTGGGCGCTGCATCCGTCTGTCATGGTGAAGAAGGAGCTGAGCCAAAAGGCAAAGCTCTCGATTTACCAGTCGATCTACGTTCCTACCCTCCCCCATGGTCATGAACTGTGGGTAGTGACCAAGAGAACGAGGTCGTGAATACAAGTGACCAAAATGGGTTTTCTCCGCAGGGTGGCTGGACTCTCCCTTAGAGATAGGGTGAAAAGCTCGGTCATTCGGGAGGGACTCAGAGTAGAGCCGCTGCTCCTCCGCATCGAGAGTAGCCAGTTTAGGTGGTTCGGTCATCTGGTCAGGATGCCTCCTGGACGCCTCCCTGGTGAGGTGTTCCGAGCATGTCCCACTGGGAGGAGGCCCTGGGGAAGACCCAGGACATGCTGGAGAGACTATGTCTCCCGGCTGGCCTGGGAACGCCTCAGAATTACCCCAGAGGAGCTGGATGAAGTGGCCGGGGAGAGGGAAATCCGGGTTTCCCTGCTTAGACTGCTGCCCCCGCGACCCGACCCGGAAAAGTGGTAAATGATGGATGGATGAAGCTCTTTTTTAACAGCTCCAGTGAGGGATTTTCATTAATAAGCACATGATAAATTAATTCAGTATGAAATTTCCCATTAAGGAGTCACAATGGTTTCTTTAGTCTGCAAATTCATTGGGTGTAAAATGTTTTGAAAGAACACCTTTGGAAAAGAGATCTAGTAGCCAGGAACAAAGCGATTTGGAATCTTTGACATACAGGACTGAAACCACATCACAGATCAGGAAATTGAACCGCTGCATTCTTGATATACATAAATAAAAACAGCACTTATGCCAAAGGGGAAACATTTAGGAACAAACAAAATTAATTTGAACAAAATTTCATGCATCACAAACACGGAATGTAGAGAGAGTTCCAAGCTTACTGAATTCAGACCGGTAGCAACGTGATGAAATTTGATAAAAACCATTCAGAGGTGCTGCCCTGGGGGGGCGGGAGGGGAGGGGGGGTACAAAACTAAACGGATTAGCAAGTTTTGAGTGGCTAATATTTCCTTCTAGTTTAAGAAGAGCTACAGCATGTGCTGGCTGAGATTTTAGGGCCTGGTCCTGGCAAGCCAAACTCCCTGACTCTTATTTTTAGATCTGTTTGTGCGGTGTTTACGTATGATGGAATTACTGCTGGGGGGGTTATCTACGTGCAGGGACAGACTCTTGGGGAGTCTGCCTTGAAAGACATCCATTATCAGAACAGTTTCAAATGAATCATGGTCCATCATGCACAGCCTGGGGAGAGCAATAACATACAGTATGAATGGATTACTTGCACATTAGTATGATTATTAGACCTATTACACCTCAAAGCTGGGTATCCCTTTAGTGTTTTAAACATTTTCCATGACTGGATGCCTCAGCCATCAGCCCCTGCACACCTTACATTTGCATCTTTGCGGCCTCTGTCCAGTGTTACGGTAATGACCATCCCTTGCAGTGTGAATCAGCTCCCTCGTTTCTGCCTTGATCGGCACGGTTCAAGTCTCGCATTTTTAAGGCATCAGCTCTGTTAAAAGTGGAGCTCAACTGTCTACCTCCCCTGCTGGAGGGGAACCTCAAGTTGCGGCAGACTTACCTGCATCAGGAGCAAACCTGGTGAAACCATCGTTTTTAATGACAGAATCGTGTTGTCCAACACACAGACAACGATGCACAACAATTACGAAACACATAATCAAGCAATTCAGCTGTGATACATTAGCTTTGTCCCACAGTGCACTGCCTAAATCACACTTTACAACTTACTTATGGATTAATTTGTGTTATCAATTAACTGTCAATATGTATGAAATGGAGCAATGGCATGTAATATGGATACGATGTAATAATTAATAACTGTTAGATAGAAAGTGATCTTGAAAATCCAAGGGGTGTGCATTGTCCCCCAGGTTCCCCTGATCCATGCACACTTCATAGGACATGGCTGTCTCATTTTGTTTCAGAGCTATTAACCCTTTAGTGCATTACCCCTATGCCATATAATATGGATACAATGTATTAATTAATAACTGATAGAGAGAAAGTTATTCTGAAAATCCAAGGGGTGTGCATTGTTCCCTGTAGTCCACTGATCAAAACACACTTCACTAGAAGTGCCTGTCTTGTCTAGTTTTAAAGTTATTAACCCATTCATATATTGTCCCATTCAAGGGCGTAACTTTGGCTGGAACATTGGGGGGAGAAACATGATTATTGGGGGGGTTGTATTAGCTGGTTTTGATTTATTGGGGGGGGCTACAACATTATACGGATACATTCGAACATTCAAAAATTTATTAAAATTCGTACGCGAAGCAATCTGGGAAACACAGGGGTGTGCATCAGTCGCCATGAGCCCAAAATGCTAAACCACCATGTCATTACAGCTGACAGCACCTATAATATTAGCTATTAGCACGATTTTGCACAAATCACGAAATGGTTTGAAGCGCAAAAATAATCGGTGTGCATCGTTGTCTGTGTACTGGCAACACGATTCTGTCATTAAAAACGCACCACCTTCCGTGAAAAGTTATTAAAGCTAGAAACTTGTTTCGAGATACTAAGTCGAAATTTCGAGATATTTATCTCGTTATTTCGAGATACTAAGTCGAAATTTCGAGATAGCTATCTCGTTATTTCGAGATAATAAGTCGAAATTTCGATTTAGTTATCTCGAAACAAGTTTCAAAAATTAATTAAAATTCGTACGTGAAGCAATCTGGGAAACACAGGGGTGTGCATCAGTCGCCACGAGCCCAAAATGCTAAACCACCATGTCATTACAGCTGACAGCACCTATAATATTAGCTATTAGCACGATTTTGCACAAATCACGAAATGGTTTGAAGCGCAAAAATAATCGGTGTGCATCGTTGTCTGTGTACTGGAAAACACGATTCTGTCATTAAAAACGCACCACCTTACTTCCGTGAAAAGTTATTAAAGCTAGAAACTTGTTTCGAGATACTAAGTCGAAATTTCGAGATATTTATCTCGTTATTTCGAGATACTAAGTCGAAATTTCGGGATAGTTATCTCGTTATTTCGAGATAATAAGTGGAAATTTCGATTTAGTTATCTCGTTCTTTTGAGATATTATCTCGAAATTTCGACTTAAATTTTTTATTATTTTTTTCCCCGGTGGAGGAAACGGGCTTCCATACTTATTAATACAGTACCTGAGGGACGCAGTCTGGTGGGGGCAGGGTGGATGTCTGTGAGCAGCGCGGTAAGAGGCACCTTCTCATTTGGAAAACCTAAATGCAGACTCCGAACTGTAATAATATCTAATAATTTCCTATTCCAATAACATAAAAATGACTTTCTGTAAATTACAATTTTATCTCAGCATTACACATTTGAAAATGAATATGGTTTACCGAAATAAAATGAGGAATATCTAAGACCATTGCACCTCTGTGCATCTGTGTGGGAATTTTTTAAAAGTTCTTTCAAATATAGCAAATTTATATAGTATAGATCCGAAAGAAACAACGAACAACTTAAGCCTAACAGTTTTTCATGTTGGGGTCTTCCGTATTGCGTTGCGTATTACCGGGCAGCACAAGCGAGACATCTGGTGGTAGTATTTTGAAACTACAGGTGGTGACGGCCAATCAGATAGGGAGTCAATCCAGTGGGTCAGTGCGGTGAAAAAGCAGTTTAGCGTCAAACCTGCGACGTAATTAAAATTCAAAAAGGACACTGAAAATGTTAGAAAGTACATTCCGTGCTCCCACAAATCTTCCACAGTTCTCAAAAGCACAAATTTAAAGATATATGCATGACAATTCAATGCAATACAAGTAGTTCTCGCTTTCCAAACTAAAGATTTACGATTTTTTTTAGTCTTTACGAGAATATTTTGCGGCAAAAGTCGAGAACTACCTGTGCAAAAAAATAATGTATCCCTGAGTATACATTAAGAAAAAATCTGGGATGGATCAGTGGTAGTGCTACACTGGGATCCATAGTCCGTTTTATCTGTTAGTGATTAATCCTCTTTACGTAAGACTGTCCCGCATAGTGAATCCGTTACTCAATACTGTATGTTAATCCTGTGAATACATACTCTCAGAGGAGTCCTATTTCAAAGCTCAACAAACAGAACAAAATGAAATGAAGGCATGACCAGCTGGAACGCCGCTTACCCTCCCTAATAAGGACAGGAAAAAACATCTGAATTTATCTGTCCCCCAGCCCTCCACATAAAATATGACACTGTTATGTTGTTAGCAAAGCTGGAGCATTTTATTAAAACATTGCATATACATAAAATTTTATTTTATATAAAAGATAGTTTCCCCCTGGCCTGGATGTGTTATCCAAAGCAAGTGAGTGAAAAATCAGCTGGAGACCTGGGATGGCAGACAAAGGAAATGGAAAATGACCAAGCCCTGAAATGAACACGTCCACCCAAATCCCCCCCCAGTTCCTCTGGGCAGGAACCCATCCCAGGCAGCACAGGGCATGGGGCCAGGGGACACCCTGGACGGGATGTCACTCCGTCACAGCGCACTGCTGTGTACCTTTTGCATTTTATGTTGTACAGCATGTCGCATAATCGCTGTGTAAATGTAGCATCTGAAGTATATATAGTAAGTCTAGTCACTGTGTAAGTTTTAGTATATTCAGTAATTGTGTAAATGTAGCAGCATTAGGCTCAGAGAGAGGCATACATGTGTATTGAGGGACTGGCAGTGTGCTTCAGGAGTGCAGGAGAGAACCCATGTGACGTGTGGCAGGATCCAGACCCCCAACTCCATGACAGGTGACAGTGCTACAGGTATACACACACACATAAACACTCATAGACACACACACATAAACACACATAGACACACACACATAAACACACATAGACACACACACATAAACACTCATAGACACACACACATAAACACACATAGACACACACACATAAACACTCATAGACACACACACATAAACACACATAGACACACACACATAAACACTCATAGACACACACACATAAACACTCATAGACACACACACACAAACACACATAGACACACACACATAAACACACATAGACACACACACATAAACACTCATAGACACACACACATAAAGACACATAGACACACACACATAAACACACATAGACAGACACACGTAAACACACATAGACAGACACACATAAACACACATAGACACACACACATAAACACACATAGACACACACACATAAACACTCATAGACAGACACACATAAACACACATAGACACACACACATAAACACACATAGGCACACACACATAAACACACAGACCCTCATACACACAAACCTGTTTTTTTAATCTGGTTTTAAATGCAGGTTTGTGTTTGAGGTTACTTCTCTACACTGCAGCACTTTGCTTACATTTCATCCGAGAGGCTGGACTCTAATCATCAGGGCAGCAGACACTGGATCAACATAATGACCATAGACCATCAACCCGGGCTCCATCAGAATGAGAACCTGCCCCAAGAATACAGGAGTCTACATACAGATACATTTGGGGGCCTGCCCCACCTACCATTAAATATCTGCTGACAGTCCATTTTCAAACATGGAGGAAGAATCTCCTTTGTGTTCTTTATGTTGGGAGAGGGGAGGGGAAGGTAAGGGTGGAGAGGGGAAGGGAGGGGAGGACACCACAAGCTAACTTATAGCCCCACCAGGGGCTGACACTGCTTCAGGACTCTTCACATAATACACATAAAACTTTTTTTCATTTGTGTTGCATTCAGAGGTGCATCTTGGGAAGTCAAAGGTTCTTCAAGACTCCTGGGGTTGGTATGATCACCAGTTTGACTCCACAGAAAAACAGGGCAAGGTGGTCACTTGTAATTTTCCAAATTGGCCAGCAGGCGGAGATAGCAGTCCTCTCATGACATCACTTTAGTCTCACTTCACCTCAAGATGCATTTGATTGGAAAAAAAAAGGTTCCCATAACAAATGTGAGACTGCAGGCCTCTTAAAGAGCTTCCTTTCATTTGGCTGGGGTGAGAGCACAGGTTTATTAAATGGAAGAGTCTCTGGAAGGTACAAAGCAGACGTGATATCCTGACACAGAGAGCAGCACTGGGGCAGCACAGGCCTTAATCCATTCCTGGGAAGGGAGAGGTGGAGTCAAAATTTGGGCCCTGTCCTGACTGCTTCAACAAATGATACATACTTAGAACAACACATCCCAGGGGTTCTTTATGACCAGGACCCCGCAGCTGGACTGACTGGAATCTCTGAAAGTCAGTTTTGGATTAAACCAAATTTCCTACAATGAAAACAAGGAACTTCTGTCTAACACACTCAAGGAGTAACACACACGTTTGTGAGGGGGTGGGAGGGGCACAGGGATAGAGGGGCATAGGGTTAGAGGATCACAGGGATAGAGGGGCATAGGGTTAGATGGGCACAAGATTATAGGGGCACAGGGACAGAGGGGCATAGGGATACAGGGGCACAGGGATACAGGAGCACAGGGATAGAGAGACACAAAAATATAAGGGCACAGGGATACAGGGGCACAGGGTTAGGGGGGCACAGGGATACAGGGACATAGGCTTAGAGGGGCACAGGGATAGAGGAGCACAGGGGTACAGAGTTAGAGGACTACAGAGATACAGAGGCACAGGGTTAGAGGGGCATAAGATTATTGGGGCACAGGGATAGAGGGGCATAGAGTTAGAGGGGCAGAGGGTTAAAAAGGCACAGGGTTAAAAAGGGACAGGGTTAGAGGGACACAGGGATACAGAGGCACAGGGATCGAGGGGCACAGGGTTAGAGGGCCACAGAATTTGGGATAGAGGGATACAGGAGCACAGAGTTAGAGGGGGACAGGGTAAGAGGGACACAGGGATAGAGAGGCACAAGATTATAGGGTCACAGAGTTAGAAGGGCACAGGGATACAGGGGCACAGGGATAGAGAGACAAGATTATAAGGGCACAGGGATACAGAGGCACAGAGTTAGAAGGGCACAGGGATACAGGGGCACAGAGTTAAGGGGGCACAGGGATACAGGGACATAAGTTTAGAGGGGCACAGGGTTAGTGGAGCACAGGGATAGAGGGGCACAGGGATACAGGAGCACAGAGATACAGCGGCACAGGGTTAAAAAGGGACAGGGTTAGAGGGGCAGGGGATTAGAGGCGCACAGGGTTATAAAGGCACATGGTTAGAGAGACACAGGCTGGAGTCACCCTGCTTATCCTGCTCCCCCTAGCCCTCGGCCACGCCAGCCAGCTCATAGTGCCTCTTCCTCAGCTCGCCAAGCCGCTCCCTCTCCTTCTGCAGCTGCCCCTCCAGCTCCAGGACCAGTACCTACACACACACGCACATTCATCAAAAAAAATGCACCACAACTATCCCCCGGTCCAAGTCCTGGCCATGCCCCACTCCTTTTGGGGAATGACTCTAACCTGCAGATCCATCTCCTTTCGCTTGATCTGCATGAGGGTCAAGCTGGTGAAGTCCATGGAATCTGGGTTAAAAGGACCCAGAAATGGTGAGAAACCAGAATCACACAGCCAAAGTAGTTAACAGCTCTAAGAGAAATAAGAGTCTCCGGTACATTTCTCATCGCAGCCTTACCCATCTCCTCCATGTGGGACTTCCCGGACTTGCCGGAGGCCAGGACCCTGGCGGCAGCCTGGGTGACCCTGCAGGAAGCGTTCTGCAGTCGTGCCAGGTTGGGGCTGTCCTTATCCGCCTTCACCTGTCAGGAAGGGTGACAGAATGAGCTCACCAGGGGAAGGAGTGAGACCGGGGCGACCCAGGACAGACAGAGACACCTCATAGTGAAGAGAGAACACAGATTTGCTAGCTGAGGGGACATGAAGCTCTTTTACCCAGCAGATGGCCAATGTCAACAAGAGAGTCAGAGACGAGGGTCTGAGGTACCTTGGATGCGGCCAGCAGCTGTGCAGTGCTGGCTGCGACCTTGTGCGACGACACCATTAGCTCCTCAATCTTGCTGTGGCCCTGGATCAGCTTGCCAGCGACATCCCTGTTCACATGGAAACCCTGTGACACTAACCAGATGACAAGATCAGAAAGGAAGAACCTCTCAAAGCTGGTAGGTAGAAGACAACTTACACCATCATGGCAGCATTCAGGCCCACCGCCTTGGAGGCTGAGATGAGGCCTTCAGTCCAGCGAGAGTTTCTAGCATAGAACTCCTTCACAGATACTGCCCCCTACAGGTATTTAATATACAACATTTAACGTATGCACATTACAAAAATGACATACATGGAAGGCAAGGTTGAACCTTCCAGGTTTCAGTCTGTCTAAACTTTTGCAATCTGAACATTAAACAAAAAGACTTCAATGTCTCCTTACTCACCCTGCCACTCTTCACAATGTCCTGGTGCAGATCCTTTGAAGATAGGACCAGAGCTTTGACGGCCAGCATCAGCTCAGTGCAGGACACCAAGATCCTGCAACGGGATCAGGGATGGTGAGAGAGGGCAACGTACAGCCCCAGAAAAATTACATCTGGGGGGGCTGGGAGGTCAGGTTCAAAGGACATGAAGGCGTGGCAAAGTGGTAAGACTTTACAAGGGATCTGACCTTTTGATGACTTCCATCTTTATACCTTTGCCCACAGTCTGTGTCTTGTTGAGCATTTCCTAAGTAAATATGTAGAAACAGTTGAGGATGGGAACTAATTGTCAGGGGATTATCCATCAATCACAATCACTTAATATGCCGAATGTCATAGCTCAGTGGTTTTTAAGACACATGTGCACCTCAATCCTGGTAGTCGCAATCTCCACCGTGATGGAGGTTGCTGCCATTTCCTGCTCCACCAGATTGGCCAGCTCCCTCTGGTTCAGCTCCAGTCCACGGGGGTGCGGGTTCTGTGGGGGGGGGGGGGGTGTTGAGAAGAGCAGACAATGGACCTGAGTCCAAACATATCTCTGGTGGTCCGATTGAGCAGATAACATGGCTAAGCCAGGAAAACGTACTCAGTGTGATAAATAGGTCAATTTCAGCAATGATAATGGTAGATGATTATTAATACTTTAGATTCAAGTCCTAGTGGATGTGGTCAGTCACCTTGGCCGTGATCCGGATCGTTTCCAGCGAGACCTTTAGTCCAGTGACATCTGCATTTCCCATGGTGTCACGGTCCTGGAGCTGCTTTAACACTATCAGAACCTGGGAGCCAAATATCTTCACAGCCTGAGACAGTGCTGGGAAAACACACAGGGGCAGCACTGGCACCAGCTGGCTGTGGCCCACACGCACACACACAAATCTCACGCTGAGTATTTCCTGCACGAGATGACAGTATTACTCACAGCTGCCCTGGTCCACAGGGGCACCAGCTTGCACAATCATGTCTCCAACCAGGTGACCCAGCTGCACTACGGATTGCACCATTTGCAGAACATCTACATGAAAAGATACCACAGTCAAAGCCCCATCAGTACACATGGGACCAGGACTTCAGTGGAGGTCCCCTAGACACTGACATACCTGCCTGGTGTTCTGTGTAGTGATCCTTATTGATCTGCAACCTGTCCAAACAGTCGAGAGCTGCCTGACACCTGGACAAGAGGTTGTCTGCAAGTAGAAGAGCATCAGAGCTAAAAGACACCGACACACACAGATAGAAGTTCCTGGTACTGGGCTAGGGCAACACTGCCCAGTGATACAGTCCCTTGGTGGAACAGATGAGAATATGGGAGATTAGCAGAACCCAGCCAGAAGGAGAGGGAACCCGAGAACGGGAACAAACCTGTGAAGCAGGTGCAGCTGTGGTGTGCTGGGCTCTCCAGCTGGACCAGGGAGTCCTGGATGATTATTTGGGCCTCACCCAGCACCCCCTGCAGGGCTGCTTTGCGGGCAGCTGCCAGCTGACTCTCCAGAGCTTGTCCCCTGCTCGCCTAGATTGACAGGGACACGGTTCACTGCAAATCCATCTGTACGCGCCAAGATTTAAAATCTTAAACCTGGAAATACAACATCATCTTGTTTTTAAAAAATATTGACTAGTTTCTGTCTTTGGATTTGTGGTGCATTCTTAAATTGATCATAAATCTGTCTTGTATAGACTTGTATTAGTCAGAAAATCTTAGCATTGACTAATTTACTGGTAAAACAAGCTACATTAGACAAATTGAAAAATGATACCATTCTTTTTCCCTTGAAAACTTGTTTCAAGGTTCAGTGCCAAGCTGAAGATGCTTGATTTAAGAGCGACACAAAACATATTTTAAGAAAGTATTTTTTATTCAATAAAAAATGGGGAAACATGCTTTAACTGCAAGAAAATGAACGGCCATTCTTGTCTTCTTGTCTGTTTCTGTGTCTAGCTGACTTTCTCCCTCACCCTGTCGCTAGACAGCCCTCTCACAGCATCATTCTCTTTTTCACTCTCTTGCACTCCCCCTTTATTTTGTATATAAAGTGTATGTTGAAAAAAATCCCATTGGGTGTATGAGGGTACACTGCTGACTACTCGCAGTTGTAAGTAGATGTTGGAAAAATTCAATTGCAGTCATTGTTATGATTGCAGTTCCTTGTTTTAAATTGTATCCTCCGAGATTAAGAACTACCTTTAAATTAAATATGGCTTTAAGTGTTTCAAGTAATAGCGTAATCAAGCCACACTAGTTTTAAGTGATAGCGACTTAAATTATGGATTTCTTTTGTTATTCCATGTCCTATTCTTTTTCAAGTGTTGTAAAGTTACAATTGCTTTTGTTTTGGGAGAGCAGGGTGGTGCAGTGGGGCAGCACTGTCACCCCTCACCTATGGAACCAGCCGGCGTCACCAAGTCTGCGTCACGGTTCCGTGTGTGTGGAGTCTGCATGTTCTCCCCGTGTCGTTTCCAGGTGTTTTCCCCCCAACAGTCCAGAAGCATACTGAGGCTAACTGGAGGTTCCAAGTTGTCTGTAGGTGTGTGAGCGTGCCATGGATGGATGGAGGTCTTTGCTTATTTTCATTTATTACTGTGCTGTGTCAAGCCTAATATCAAGTGATTTGATCTTAAAAGGAGCGTTTTTGTACTTAATTCAAACCTTTAAATGCTTCTCAGAGCCTGCTTTTTTCTGGACTTGAGCCAACGTATTTTAAGAATTCTTGTGAAGTAAAAATAACTTACTGCATGGGCAGATCATTTCACTAGTATTAAGTCATTTTCTCCTCGAATCCAGTGTCTATTTCTTGTATTCCAGCTAACATGTATTGCAGTGTTCTGACGGAATGAGAAAAAGGATGACCACACACACATATATGATTTTGGAAGTCTCTGGCCGCCTACCTTCTGGTTAAGCTGGTTCTGCAGGCTCTCAGCAGTCACTTTCCCAGCCTTAGTCTCTCCAGCCAGTCTACTCTGAGCCTGCTCTAGCTCTAGCTTCAGCCTGACCACCTCCTGCTCCCTGCAGCCGATCACCTGAGCCAGCTCTGCCCTCTCTGCCTCCAGGGCATTGAGGTTAGAACTTAGGGCATAATTTGGCTGGGGGACAGAGAAACCCACCCAGCACAATGAGAGAGGCGGTATGGGGAAAAAGAGAAATGGGGGTCAATTAAACTAAATAATACCCATCATCTTCATCATCATCATAATCATTTTCATCACCACCATCATCACTATTATCATCATCATCCTCATTATCTTTCATCTCATCTTCTTCGTCACCTTCATATTCATCACATCATCTTCATTGCATCATCACATCTTCATTTTCATCACCACCATCGTCACCATTATCATCATCCTCATTATCCTCCATCTCATCTTCTTCGTCATCTTCATCACCATCATCTTCATTACATCATCACCATCATCCTCGTTGGCATTATCTTCATCACATCATCTTCATCAACATCGTCATCTCCATCTCCAGCATCACATTATTATCTTTATCACCTTCATCACCATCATCTTCATCATTACCATCTTCGTCGGCATTATCTTCATAATATCATCATCTTAATCACCATCATCATCATCGTAATTGCCATCATAATGATAATCATCTTCTTCTTCTTCATCATCATTCATGACTTCGATGAATCCTCACTTTCAGTGAGTGAGTTGCCAGGTTATACTCACTCCAGCACTTCCTAGCATCTATACTCACTTTTTGTGACCTGAATCTGCTGTTGTGATAAATGAACACCCATCTACTACACACATCAAGGATTCTAAGCTGTCATTGGATTGGCTGGGGGTCTCACAAGGCCTCCTTGGAGGATCATTATTGAGCAGAACGAGGACTGTGGCCCAGGCGGCATGTCTACCTGCTCTGAGGAGGCCATGCTCTCCTTCAACGAGTCCAGCTCCTTCTTCACAGCCAGTAACTGTCTGTGCAGGACCTGCTGCTCCTCCTGCAGAGAAACCAAGAAGACATCAAGCATGGAGGTCAGGTAGCAGCGAGGGAGAAGAACAGGACAGACACACACCGGCACATGAAGAGAATAAGGGAGACATGCAGAGTACCAAGATGCAGGGAGACACACACCGATGCATGAGGGAGGTTTCTTCAGCCATGAACTCAAATGCACCGCAGAGAGTCATGAGATCAAAGCATATCAACAGAAGAGATCAAAGTTTATATGTAGAGGGTACGGTGATGCAGAGGGAGGGCATAGCATCTCACCCACTGCACAGCGTCCCCGCGAGATGCCCTGGCCGTGTCCTGCATCCCCCCCCGAAGCAGCTCTACCTCATCCCTGGCCGCCTCTGCCAGGCTCACCTGCTGAGTCACCTCAGCATGCTGGGAAAAAGAAACAGTCAAATTCCATCTCTCCCTCATGCCAGAGATGGAAGGATCTGGTCCAGAAAGTACAACTCCAGACCAAGATTTTGTTTCAAGCAACAAGCCCTCATGCCCAATAGGTGGTGATACAGTGAGTAAGGAACCAAAGCATTGCAGGGTCAGAGGAAGGAGACCCCCTTGCTGCAAAAACCAGCTTGATTACCTTAAGCTCGTTAAGCTGTCTGACCAGTTTATGATAGTTGATCAGCTTAAGGTACGTTTTTGTATGACGGTTTGATGATTTAGTTGGCCATACTAGCATGACCAGCTTGATAGGCTGGTCACTCCAGCATAACCAAGTGGTGAACCACCCAGTTAAACCATCAAAGAGCATCAAGAGCTCAGACAAGACCATCTTAGACCATCCTAGACTGTCTTAGACCATCTTAGACCGTCTCAGACCATCCTAGACCATCTTAGACCATCCTAGACCATCTTAGACCGTCTCAGACCATCCTAGACCATCTCAGACCATCCTAGACCATCTCAGACCATCCTAGACCAGCTATCAGCATTAGCTGCTTTTTAGTTGCTTTTTTTCAGCAGGGCATATTTGAGCCAATGGGTCCACATGTCCATGTAGCACATCGCTGGGGTTGGCCCCTGCTTACCTTCCTCAGCAGGTCTGCGTGGCTCTGCATCACTTCAGAGTACTTCTCCCTCAGCTTGCTGTAGCGCTGCTCATTGACCTGCGCCTTTCCTGCGACAGATGCACAGCAGATGTGCATCGGTACCTTGGGGGAGGTTTCCAAGGGCACTCCAGATACATTTACACATCACAAACCATTATGAGGTGTCACACAGCGTGAAGCATGACGTGAACAATCGATTGGGCTGTCAGCTTTAAGAAGGAGTCAGCAAAGCAGGAGAGGGAAGACTCAGAGAATGAGAAAAGAGGGTTCGGAGGGACCTAGGAGACTCCATAGGAAAAATGCTTGTTTACGCTGTGACTGATGGCTAAATACCACCCTCTTCCCCAATCCCAACCAAAGGAGGACCCTAAGGCTCACTCTCGATCTCAGTGAGGCTCCGCTGCTCCTTTTGTGTGACATTCCGCAGTCGCCGCAGGTCCTCCAGCTGGACCCTCAGAAACTCCTCCTCTCCCAGTGCCTGCTGCCTCAGGTATCGCTGCTCCTCCAGCTCCACCTCCAACTCCCTGACGCGGCCTTGCAGGTCCTGACACAGGCAGGAGCTCTGTGAGGGGAAGGCAGTCCACACACATGGTTAGCAGAAGCACAAAAGGACCTTAAGGGCCCTTCTGCAGAGGGCCAAGCCCATGTAACTTGGCAGGAAATCAGCAGGCAAGCGATAAACATACAGAGGATCTGGACCAAGTATGACCCCAAACAGCACAGACGAGAGAACAGGCAGCAGTTAAGAGAAACAAGCTTGGATGCATTTATGTTTGATCTCTTTTTTTGATTAAGAACTGGGTGTCTGGAGTCTGTGCTCCACAACCATGCTCACCTCCATCCGGAAGGACGTCAGATTCTCCTTTTGAGTCTGCAGGTCCCTCATGAGCTGCCTGATCTGGAGGTCCCTATGAGGAAGTGAAAAGTATATAAGATGTCAGTAGCAGAGGGCTCACCCAACCAGGTCTGGCCACTGAGAAGATCAGGACTCCTGGACAAAAAGAATCCAATCCCCAGGGTTTCCTGTTCTGGGAGCTCACTTATCCTCCTTCTGTGTTCCATCCTGCCAGGCCTTGGGCTCCATGGTGGCAGAGGCACCCATGACGTCATCATATTTTCTTTCCCCGATGCTCTGAGGAGGAAGGAGGGACAGTAAGGCAAAGACAGCCCCCTCAGGGACAAAGGAGCCCCCGGGGTCCCTCTCACTGCAGCAGTACCAGCGTGACAGGGCCCTCTGTGTCCACCAGGTGCTCATTCCCCGGAGACTGGGGCTCAATGGGAATCAGCACGACAGGGCTGATGTGGTCCGAGAGGGCTGAAGACCGCAGGAAGTTCGGCAGTTTCTAGGAAGGAGGGAAGAACAAGGAACAAACATGAAATATTTGCCACCCTCCAGCTCTCCCAACATCGCAGGTAATAAGGGCAACCAAGAGACTACTAAGCAAAAATGAACGGAACAGCAACAACAGACCAACGTTCTGCAGCCGTTCTGGGCCTGACAGGCTCACCTCAGGCAGCTGGGGGATCTGGATCAGCCGTTTGAAGTACTGCAGGTTGCTTGAGCGATAGAAGAAACCCTTCAACCTGGACCGGAGAGGAGAAGACACCAACACATGGGCATGACCACAACTAATTAAGATCGGCTCATCACGGCTGACGGACACTATCTGGAAGGACATCAGTGGAGAAAACTGCATTATTAATACAAAGCATACGACAAGTGTTCAATTTCTGTTGTGATTTTAATGCAATTTGTAACATCCAACCAGTATTGATGATTCATAAAAGCAAGGAGAATCAGGGGCCTGGAGGAAGGCCTCACTGTGATTAAGCAACAGCCCAGGGCACTGCCCCCTCAACCCAGGATCCCGTGTGAACGCACTTGATGAACTGTTCCTGGAAGCGATCCCTGTGACCCTGGAGGGTGTCAGCAGGCAAGCCTGTGGGCGAGCGAGAGATGGGGACAGAGAGAGATAGGGTCACCATGATGAGATGAGCTGAGGGACTGTGTGGGTGGAACAGGAAATGACATCATCTGGAATTCTGGGTTAATCGGTGCGTGGGAAAAGGAATACTTACATTCAAGTGCCCAATATTGGTCTACAGAGGTACAATTTCAGTGACCTCAAAACAGAGCAGAGATAAGCCCCACCCCCAGAGGCATAATGACAGACATATGTAATTAGGGGAAGTGAGTGCAGGGAGTGGCCAGGGCGCCAAGCGGAGGCGGGACCTACAGCAGTGCAGCTTGAAGAGCAGCTTGACAATGTAGTCGTACAAGTAGCTGGAGTCCAGGATGACCTGGATGAGTGGAGCCAAGCGGCATTGGCCAGCCGCCGTCTCCGACACGGAGCGGGACATGTCCAGGGAGCTGAATACTGGGGGGGGGGGGGGGGGGCTTATCAGTACAGCCACCTCATCCTTCAAAGCGCCGCCCTCCATCATGGACCTCGACCCGCCATCTGATGGCGTCTTACCTCCCAGGAAGAGGTTCAGCTCACACTCCAGGTAATCAAACATCTCGACTGTGATCTGGAAGCTTCACTCAAGCAGGTGGGGGGTCAGATAATGGAGCAAAAATGAGACAACGTGAAACCAAACAGTTCGTCATGTAGAGACCGCAAGCACAACAGTGCACAGATTTTCTGCTCGGCCTCAGAACGGATGTCTAACGCCAAACGCTCTGCCTTCTCAACATTTCCAGGAAGCCCCAGAGAACTAACAAGCAGCTAACGAGGCTAATTATCTTCACATGTGGGCTTGTGCCGTAACGTTAACGGTATAATAAGCCTGATTATTGTCTGTTATTGCTCCATTGTAGCGTGTTCTCTGGTTCTCCAAGCAGAACATTGCTTACAGGTTGTTGACGTCATTCTCTCCCACATAATCCAGCTGCCTGTCACTCATCTGCAGATTCCCTGGGAAGTGTGGATTCTGAGATACAGACACAAGTTATGTTACTATAGTATTTTACGGTTTATTTTTGAAGAGTGTCTGGAGTACATACACAGCTAATCCACAAAATGACTAATCAAAATGCTTTCCACATAATATTACTCTTCTATAAACGTTACATGGAAAAATGTTGCTTAGTATGCTTTGGAGTTGGTCTTAAAGAGGGACACTCACTTTGATGTGGAACTCCAATTTGGTGACGAGTAATTTGAGGTAGACGCTACACAGCTTTCCATATCGCTCCGCCAGGTGACCCTGCAGGTGACACAGCAGAGGAGCAGATGGCAAAAGCCACCGGATTCCAGGTGCACCCCAGTGGCAGAAAGAAATCGCAGCAGAGAGTGCAGAGGAGCTGAGCCGAGGTCAGAGGACGTAAGATCAGAGACACAGCACTGCATGACACAATGGCCCAGGTGACTCATAGTGAAACTGATTAGAGGAACTGAAAGTAAAAGGGTCCAGTAGGGAACCAGTGCTTCGGACTGGCACACTTCCTCTTGCAGTGAGCAAAAGCGGCGGCATCGGGGGACATTCTCAAATCACTGACTGCAAAATCAGCCATTACTAAAAACAGCACCGTAGGAGAGATGTGACATTTAAAGAAGCAGCATTGGCATCCAAAGAAACTGTGCTTCCGTTCTCTATCCAACAGAACTGCATCAAAAATGAAAAAAAAAAACAAAAAAAAACAAAAAAAGATCTGGCTCTCCTTCGTCCCTGAGGTTTTCTCATCTCTCAAGCTGGGAAAGCAGTGCGCCGGGCTCACTAGGACCGAGAATGACACCCCGGCCTGGATTTAGACCCCATTCAGACCTGCTCTGCGACTATTGTGACTATTTCTACACTCCACTGAGCTTGTGGCAGCCCCCTTACAATGTAGCACAGATCCGAGACGTCCACTCTGCACCACAAGAGCTTTAAAACAATACAAGGTGACATTTAAGATACTAAGAGAAAATTTTAACTCATAAGATCTTGAGACTTTTTTAGAATCATTGATAAATCTTGGTGCATTATGGGTATTTTATCCTTGGGATGGAGGTTCTTACCCATATCTTGCTCATGTCACAGAGGTTTGCTTTGCTCCGCATTGAGTCCTTTATAACCTGGACACAGATAGCAGCACATGTCAGGCAGAGCCCCGGTAAACAAACCCCCAAGGGTGACCTGACTGGGTAACGTGCATAACTGAATGATATATGCATCCATGAACAGATTCAGTGCTCCCACACTGGCATCTCTGCATGTCCACATCCCGAGTGGCTGCATGGATGTGCTGCACACGGTGCCAGGGGACTCACGTTGGGGTGCCCGTCCCTGAGCAGCTTATGGAAGACGTGGCAGAACTTCCAGCAGAGCACGGCGTTGCTGGAGAGGGGCAGGCGATTCACCACCATCCAGAACGTGCGGGCGCCCTTCTCGTGGTGTGTTCCCAGAATGCACGGTGCATGCACGTCAAGGAATGTCAAACAAGATGTAAAAACTCCTGTTCCAGTCTAAGCAACTCGCCAATTCACTTGTTTGCCAAGCAATCAGATTTATTTCAATACACACACATCAGAGACTTCCACAAAAACAGCAATGCATTGTTCCCCCAGACCAGCAGGGGGCATAACAGAAAAGATATTCCTGGCGTGCTTCTCTTTGACGGCTAACTCCTGTGCGTTGATAGCCTTGTTGATGCTCACGGTCTACGTGACAGGGGAAAACAGAGTCAAGGCAAGGCAAAGGTACGTCACCCAAACAGAACTTTCCAGATGCCATTTCTGCTTGACTGGGATCAGGAGAAACAGATGCTCACATCTGCTCTTCCTGGCTGACATTCACCAAGGGGGGTTAGATGATTATTCACCCAAAAACAATGTTTCAGTTTATACAACTTTTACATCTATGGTGGAAATTACAGTACACTGACCTAAAACAGGGGGCGTTTCTCAGTACCAAGAACGCAAAGATTATACTTGTGGTCTTAGCAAGACTGGTCTTCCAAGAACAAACTTGAGGCGCAATGAATCATGGAATTGGTCTATTTTGGCAAGGATGTGACCAATGCATTTATATAATGCTGATATTTGGGCCAGGGCAAGGACAACATCCTGGGATTTTCACCATCCTTTGTACTTCGGTTCTTGTGTATTGGCAATGGAAGATGGCGGAAAAACGGGTATGCGAGAACACAAGTATGGTCAAGTGTAAATATTGAGAAGCACCCAGACATCCTTGATTGAGGAGAAATGTAATGTACTAAATAAATTCAAAGCTGGTGGCCTGTGGTAGCCCCAGAGCCATTGCTTCGGGTGGCTGGGGGCGGGGCAGCTTTATAATTTTGGGCCCCCCTCCATCCCACCCCAGGTGGGTGGCAGTGAAACACAAATGCACACAAAACCAATTCACCCAGTCATGTCACATCAAGCACTGCTGATGCAAAAAATGTAAACATAAAACTACTCAGACACATTGTATCAAAAGAATTGAATTATCTTTTCAATTACAATATTGTCATAATACACTGTAATCTTAATTGGAAATACCAGACAAACACAAATAGATTCAAATGCATAGTTTTTAACTGAGGAGTGACAGTGGAACAAAAACTATCCAAAAACAGTGATCCATGTCGTAACAACCCATATACAGAAGCATCCTGATAGTCAATAAACAATCAGGCATTGCCAAAAATGCAGGCTACCATCAACTATAGCACTCTGGTACAGCAGACCATTGGATTATGTTAAATAAATCAGGAAATGCTTTTCATCACCATCTTTAGGCAGATTATTTTTACGGTTTCTGGGAAAATGGGTCCACTTGCTATGGTACGAACATACTGACCCTCTCTCAATCGGATAGATTTCTGATCACAACCCTGCATCATCATAATGCTGTTCTGATTCAACCTGCTGCTGTCTCATCTTCCTCAGTCTGACACTGATGCTCTGCCTTCTCCTTCATCTACTGTCCCCATAGATATCTGCCTCCCACGCTTCTCTCCTCCATCTCCCTCTCTTCCTGAGTCACTTGTTGCACCTGCATAGGAACACCATTGTTTACAAAAATAACCAACTACCAGTTTGTACATGGCTATAACGCTAACTGATTTTAAATGTATTTAACTTTAAACAAGAGAAACTGTAACTTACATAATAATAATAATAATAACACAGCTAACATTCTCCTCTCAGTCTCTCCGTTCGTTACACACTGAAACTACCTTTTTTCATGATGCTGAAGCAATTTTGCACTTTAGGGAAATTGCATGAAATACAGAGAAAAGATCAACTTGAAAAAACTTGATTTGTCTTGGTACAAATTCTTGCAGTCCATCAAGAGAGAATGACAGAGAGACAGAGAGAGAGAGAGAGAGAGAGAGAGGAAAACTGCAAAGAAACATTACATTGCTTTAATGTAAATATGTAAATCACCCTCACCTTGCTCTTGACACTGCAGTGTGGACTTCCTGACTGTTTTAAGGTATGATCTCATTCAGTTTCATGATCTTTCATTTTCTTTATCAGGCTCTCAGTATAGAAAGCAACTTTCTGTAACTTTTTTTTTGACTAAATCATTTCTTTCTAGAATGATTTGTGTTACCTGTAGGCCAATTACAAAACTATATCTCTCTATATTTTCTTGTACCCCCCCCCCCCCCACTGGGTCCAAGAACAGGAAAAGATACCCATTGTCCCCCCCCCCCCATGACGGGTCTGGGTAGCCCTTGTGTGCCGGTTTAGGTAAAGAATGATTGGTCAGCAGAAAGTTTAGTGAAAACCCTCCCAGCTCTGATGGTAACCATGTACACGACTACACCCCCCCTTCAAGAAAACTAGCAAGCTTAGAGGAACAAAAAAAGAATCGTGCACTCTCCTGCTTGCTGTGGATTCATCTGCCCACAGTGTGAACTCGCATAGAGAGAAACCACACACAGCAGGGTCGCTAACAGAAATAGATGCAGGCTGGTGTGTGCTTCCTTCTGCTCTGATAGCAAAAGTGGCTATAAAACTAGGCAAAATCCTATCAGAACCTTCCATCAGAGCAAAATCGGAGGTCGGAAGGTTGTGGCAGAGTGACCTCGAGTGACCCCAGGCAGGTTGTGACATGGCTCTGTGAACGACAACGGACAACTCTGCAGTCCTACTTTTGTTTTCCGTCTACTCAGACCTTCTCATGACATTTTTTAAATTGCTGACACGCACCGCCCTGTCGGACTCCCTGCGTTAAACGTTAATGAGGGGTGGGTATCAATGAGACGGCAACAGCGCAGAGGCTGCAGGGAGCCCGGAACGAGCAGACCAGCTTCATGCTGTGCTGCGTGCTGTTTAAAGCTCCACAGATGTCGAGGTATCAGCTCTCACCGTAGTGCAGCGAACTCGATTCTAGGGCTCACCACAATGCCGACTGTCACTCCGTCACTAGTGTACTGTGTTTTTCCTCAATAACACTGTGTGGCATGTCAGCTCCGGCAGTGCCATCGGAAAGCGTTTCACATTGGGGGGCGGTACGATGTATATCGGGACATGCCAATGGGCACATAGTGAAGAGACTGCGAAATTGAGAAGGATTTTTAAATTTTAAAGATTTCATAATTTAAAATAAAACTAACACTGTTTAGTGTTCAGAGTTTTATCCTTGCCCTCTGCATGCACGGCAAGTTAGCCTGAGTAGTGTGCGGATTCAAAATTAAAGAACACGGTATTATTTATTTATTGGGGGACGGGTCCTTCCTGCCCTCCCTATTTCCGACGCCCTAAGCTACACTCCATATAGCCTACGGCTCCAGCCTCATCGATTTTAAAGATTTTTTATTAACAATCCAGAACCAATTATAATTTTTTAAATCCACGATGGAAAATCACACGCGCACTGGCCATCAAGCGACACAGGATAAAAACAGAACAAAAATACATCCCCTGCAAGGCCGGACAACTCAGTCACAGGGAAATATACAGCATCTTTAAAATTTCACAGAAAGTTAATGACGACTGACAAGAACATTTGAAAATATCCCACCGAAATGACATCTGAAACCTTAGGCCACTATTTCCCCGTTCCTTGGGGACAATTAAGTTAAGCTAAAATCAGCAGGATTACAAAAGTATGTGTGAAGGCTGAGATATTAAGAGAAACCTAGCCCCTATAGCGCATAGCTGTCAAGTCAAGTTTTGGCCGTATTTTACCCCTCTTTCCCGCCGTCCTCCCGTATTAGTATTTTCCCGTAAATCTCCCGTATTATAATATCATTTAAAACTGAATTGTCAGTAGCCTCGCGAGAACTGCCACCTGCAGTAGTCTGCAGGTCATTTACAACATTAACCAGGTCATAAATGCGGAGGTTAAAATGGTAATGCTGTGTGCCAAAAACAACGTTACTTTCACCTTCTGTGACGACTTAAACAAGGATACAAAGTCTGCAACTAATCTGTATAAGTCATTAGTGAATACCAGAGAGCCACATAAATGAACATGAGGAATTAAAGGAAAATGTGTAATGAAAATAAAATGTAAATGGCAAGTGGTTATTTTAGATTTCTTGTACACCTGTCTTAAAATGTAAGGGATACTGGAGCTTGGTTGGGGTGGTGGGATGGCTCGCGGTGGGTGCCGGAAAATTTCCCTTATTTTCCAAATCCAAAACTTGACAGGTATGCTATAGCGTTAGATAAAATACTACCCAAACGACACAATGTTCCGTGACAACTGAAACTGCCAGACTCCCTTGTTGTGTCACAACTCAGGGAACATCATTATCAAAACAGAAGTCGGACTGAACCGTATGACTGATTTCTGTATAGAGGGGATAATGAACCGATCCCTTGATCTATACCGGAGTCAAGTTTATTCAAACATCAATGTGTAAAGAAACAATTTTAAGCGACAACTGTTGAACTCTGCAATGGAGCATCTGTGCTGGTATTAACGTATATAAACGACACTGACTGTAAAGACATGAAGCATCTGTGATCTGTGCAACTAAATCGCATTTTTTTTTTAGAATGGCCACGTAAGTGAAGGAACTCGGTGACTAAATTTATTAATATGTGCTTACTTAGGAAATAACTTTAAAAATGATATGACTACGCTTCCACCCTCTGTTTGACGAGCTTTATTCGATCAACCCAAATGCCTTAAAATATAGCAGTCTAAATTAAAACTTGAAACAGCAGTAACATCCTCCAGGTTACAGACAAGATGTGGGATTGTCGTCATATTCAAAAGGCACGCAATCACTTTCTTGGACAGTCTCGTTTATATATAAATAGTGAACAAAACCAAAAATGACGATTTTTACGGTTGATCAAACGCCAGCTAAGTGACAGAAAAATACAACAAAAATGTCCAGACAACGAAAACCCCCTCTATTACACGGACCTACGCCCATTTGGGTGAAACTCCGCTGTGATCCTTACCATTTTAGTTAGGTCCATCGTTTCAAAAATAAAACGCTGCTGAAGAAGACGGAAAAATCAGAAGCCAAAAAATGTTGGGCAGTTTACTGCCAACAAGTGGGAAAAATGACGGTTCGCTTAGAGCGGGGAGAGCGCTGAGGTCCTATAGCTCAATCAACATGTGTCACGAATTAAAGTCTATTCATCTTTAACTCCTTCTGTCCCCCTTGTAACAAGCAGGGCTGGAGGCGCTCAAAGGGCTCGCATTACTGGGAGATGCAGAGCGATGCCACCTCCACTGACTGTCATTCTTCCGTGGGCTCCTACTCTTTCCGCTAGAAGCTTTCTAGTCCGTCTCATCTACTTTCTTCTCTGAGGCTTTGCTAGCTTCAGACTGCGGAAGCCGCAGCGAAAGAGGTGAATTTGAGCATAGTGTGAAATAATGAAAGCTCTATCTTTTTTTCAGAAAGGAACTGAAAGTTGAAGGATGGGGACCCAAGCGTCATCTTCGCCCTGGTGCGCCCATTCCCTACCCCACGGGGAGGGCGTGGTGGCTGTGGGAATTCCGGCACGTCACTGATTTCTAGGATGCACGCTTTTTCGTAGAGATGCTCTCACGTTGTCCTCAAATGCTTAGAGAACTGAGAAGCTTTTGGGAATGGGAGTAACGTTACATAACAGCATGCAGATCTTCATTTGTCCGGCTGTGATATCCGCTACACCGTTAGTAGGCTACTTCACCACGTCGCACACAATAAATCTAACTGTGCCTGAAAGATCGACGGTCATTTTTAACGTCTCATTTTTCCTGATAAGTGCGAAAGAATAAAGACATTTGGAGTAATATTCATATATGTTTTCTCCATATAGTGCACTGCAACATTACTTGCAATATTATAATTCGGCCTACATTAATTTCTTCACTTTGGCCTATGCTATAAAATGTTAGATACATTTCTAGATTTAACAGTAGTTAAACCTACTCTGGCTAAACACAAGTCACTGAGCGTGTCTTTATTGCAAACATAAAGGCAATGACGCCCCCTTCCGCCAGATTTGTGATAATGCCGCTGAAATGAGCAGAGATTGAAGAATTCAGTAAATAAATAAATAAAAATGTAAACCTGTAAAGTGGAGTTTGTAAAACTCACACAAAAACATTTTTTTCCCAAACTTTTACAGCTACTGTAGCCTTTTTAAAAAAGTACACTCTCAGGATTTTATCAAAAACTTTTATTCAGCTATGGCACTGATTGTTGTACTGACAAAGTGAGCCAGATTATTATGGCAAATACATTCAACAGCAAAAAATTCCGTTACCTTGCCAGATTAACGCATGCAAAACTGCTATAAGCCTAGGTGGGATTGGCAATTCCTGAAACATGGGCCAGAAGTCTGTCCCTAACCCTGCCTGTGGGGCAGGCCAAGTGTCTGACTTCTGTGTGGTAAACATTTTTTGCTGGACTGGGATAAAAATGAACGACTGAACAGATTTGAGCTGCGGGAGGGCGTTGTGTTCTTCTGTTCCAGCTGACATAATGGAAATGACTTTGAATGAAGACATACTGACAGATTCTCGGTCACCCCCCCGTTATGGGTCAGCCCACTCTAAAGGCAGTTCGCTGACGCACGTACGGTATCCGACATGTGCCTGAAGCCCCGCCTCCATCCGCCATTCAGCACTGGCTCTTTGTATTGCCCTTCCTCTTCTTCTTCTTCTTTTTGCCCTTATTGCCCTCAGCGGCATCCTGATCCAGTGACACCGTTCCTGCCTCCCAGTTCTCGTTGCTGACCGAAATCTCTGGTGATGACGCAGTGGTGGAGAGTCTGGGGGGGGGGGGTTGGGGGGTGCGGAGAGAGCCAGCTGAGGTAAACACGACTCCCAAGTGACTTGAGTGTCAATCTCTAGTGCATCAGAACAATAAAATCAGCTGTCAGACTGTATGCGGACCCCCCAGCACTCACTGCATCGGTGCGGCGTCCTCACTGCTGGGGGGTCGTCGCTCCAGTAAGGCCACGAAAAAACCGTGGGTGAGGGTGTGGGTGGTGCTGGCGCGCAGACACTGGGTCAGGGGCTCCAGGCCTCGTTCAGGCCAGCTGGGTAGAACCGGGATCAGCCTATGGAAACAGCACAGAACAGGAAAGTGACAGGAGAAGCAGCAGGGACTGTGTGACCTTTCCTCAGCGTTTACATTTCAGCGTCAGCAGAGTGACTAAGAAATTGGGCCCGAAGGGCTGCTGCCCCTAGTGGTACCTGTAACCCTCGTTCTGCTGCAGGCCAGCCGATACCACCTCCTCATTTTCCTGTTTGTGGACTGAGCAGGTGGAGTAGACCAGGCGCTGCAGTCGAGGGAAGCGCAGGGCGTGGTTAAGGCAGCGCAGCTGGAATGCAGCCAGAGCCTGCAGACGCGCCTCCTCCTCCTGTGGGGGCGCCGGAGAGCTGTCCCGCAGACAGACCATCCCTGTAACGCGTCAGGACTCAGCATCACTGCCATCATCTCTGACATGTGGGACCCTAAAACCAGAGAAGTCCTCACCTGATCCACTGCAGGAGGGGTCCAGCAATATGTACTCCACTCCGCGGTACTCGGGGCTCTCGGGGTCGACTTTCAGGAAATCCTGATTGGCCAGCTGCTGACATGTGACACCGGCCCGGAGCAACAGCGTGCTCATGGTGGACAGTCGCTTTGCGTCGAGGTCAAACGCGACCAGCTTGCTAAAAGAACCATGGAGGGATAAGCTGTACTCAATCACAGAGAGAGGAGTCTAGTACAGAATGGGGGAGGGAGGTTGGAGGGAATTACAACCTCTTACTCACCCCTTATTGCCCATGATGGCAGCAAGCTGGCTTGTTTTATTCCCAGGAGCAGCACAGGCATCAAGCACATGAGCCCCAGGAGGGGGGTTCAGGAGGTACGCAGGTAAACAGCTGGCCTGCAATGCCACAGGGAATGAGCAGGGGGGTTCAGGAGGTACGCAGGTAAATAGCTGGCCTGCAATGTCACAGGGAATGAGCAGGGTTCAGGCAGTTATGCGGGAGCCTTATAGTACCACCAGGGGAAACGTGCTGCACCTTCATCTGCCCAGCTGACATATGGCTATTCATCGCTGTAACTGCAATGCTGCCACTTTACCATAATAATGAAATAATGTGTTTAAAAAAAAAAAACACAACACAATGTGTGACTAAGAGGGCCCCACCTTATCCTGCAGAACGATGTGTCCAGCTTGGTACAGAAAGTGCGCATGAAAGTCCATTTTTGGAGGGAAGACGAGCAGTTCTGGGAGGTGCTGGTCGCAGAGGAATGTTTTCCCTGACAGACTGCGCAGATCATCCAACCTGTAAAGGTGCCGAGAACAGTTCACCGGGTCCAAGTTTCAGAATTCCAGATGAAAAAATAAAAACGTGTCTGGTTTTCCTATCTGAAGCTCTGTTGCAGCCACACAATCCCAGAACGTACCTAGCAGCTTGGCCTTGGTAAGAGAAACCCTCCCTTTTAAAGTAATCGATGACGTCTTCCATGGTGGTCTTCAACGTATTCACACGCACATAGCGTGGAAGTTGATCTTCTGTGGACATTTACATTTTACATATTTAGCGGATGCTTTTGTCCAAAGCGACATAGAAGCGAGGCAGATACAACAATGTGAATATTCATGCTGTCAACGGGTCAAATAGGCATAAATGCAGCTAGAACCAGGAAGTGCAACATAAGAGCATTCAGAGAACATAAAGAGGTATCAGGTTAGTAGAACAGATGCAGAGTCATGACATGTCCACCTGTGATTTATGTTGACCGGTGCCTTAGTTCAACCTAAGGTTTATTTAAATTAACCTGCATAAACAATGTGTGTCAATTTCTGTTGCTTAAATAACTGTATAAGTTCCACCTAGAATAGGAAGCAGTGACCCAACTAAGAATAAGAACAGGAATGACCTAAGCACAAGCAATTTGTTTGTCCCTGACGCACGTACACACCGGATGCCTTGCGGATGCCTGGGGGAAGCAGGTCCTGGTTGCGGCTGACTTTCTTCTTGACCTTCATGCGGGCGAGTGCCGCCTGCAGCCGGGAGCGGTGCTTCATCATCACAGCCTTCCAACTGCCACCACACTTCAGCCCCTGGCCAATCAGAAAGTCGTACAGGAGAACCTGGAAAACATGAGACCAGAGAACATCTGGTCTGTTGGTATAAGCTGTATTGTCAGTGCAGACATTTCATGGGGTGAGATAAGACAGAACCAGTAATTACCTTGGCCAAATTCATTTTGAGCTTCGTCTCCTTAAGCAGCTTGGTAGAGATTATGATATCTTGAAGTACGGAGGAATACTTCTGAGTCTCACATACCAGGGCATAAAGCTGCTTGATATTCTGATACAAAAATAAGTTTCGCATGAGAACTGCCGCATCTCGGGCTTTGTTATACTTTTGATTTCGCATTCATGTAACGATAGTTCATATTTAGATGCTGTTCTTTTACAAAAGTCCATCTCTTCTTTTAAAAGGCATTTAGACAAACGGTATCGATGCATTGTGATTAAAATAACTCGCCAATTTTAACCACACAAATAATGAGTTTGTAAAACTAACAATTTTCTTTTTCTATCCAATGAGATCGTTATCATTAAGTTGTTGGAAAACGGCAGACATTATTTAATATGAAGTACCTACCTGAAATTTACTTTCATACACCAAAGTCTTGACCGCTCCTTCTTTACGCTCTACTTTCTCAAGAATCTCAGCGGCTTTCGTGTACAGGGCCATTACTAAAAATATATAAATATCGCAACTTCTTAAACTCAACCAACCAAAACAACTAACCCACGTTACTTATGTTGGTTACCCGTTTTCCGGCAAAAATAATCTGCTTTACGGCTTGCTGAAAAAATCCAACCCGGCATAATTACGACAGGCCAATTTACGTTAGACCTGCATTGCTGCACACTGTCAATACGGTGCTATTGGTCTAGTGCACGTTTAATTAATTTATGTTGTTCATAAACCCCACCCCCATATATATTCTTGCGCTTAATATAAGAAAGAAGGAAAAGGACACTACTCTTGCCCTCATACACACATTCCTAGGTTTAGTCTGACAACTGAGCACACCTTTACCTGTCTGTTACATTACCTGCACTCCAGTGGCTCGACAGGACCGCTGATCAGAGAGCAAAGTGTTTCGGGCTGGAGATGGAGCTGGCCGTTTCCGTCGCTGTGTTATTAGGAGCGCTGCTCCTGCTCCTCTTTGTCGCATTTGGTAAAGGGAAAACGGAGTTGAATGAGAAAAGCGAATCCACTGAAATAACCGACGGTGAGTAGAACTGAAGTGGAAAATGTGCTGGTGCTGAATATTACCGATTTCCACCGCTATAGTTTGTGATTATAACAGTGCAAAATGTGTAATTCAGTTTTACCTTCATGTAAAGGTTTATTTTTTATTTTTTGCAAAACTTTTTTTATGCAAAACTGAAGTGATGCGTTTATAATGTGACCTAAAATAGCGACAGGCATAGAAACTCGATACTGGCGTTTTGAATCCAGTTAGTGAGAACTAAACCCGATCTGTTAGGGGGGATTGAATTTCAGAGTAAATTGCTGTGTAATTTCATTGTGAATGATGGTATAGCCGACTGTCTAGCTGAAACTCGGAGACAATTTAAATGTAACACATTTAATATTTTACACTTCCACGACTTAACATGTACACCACATTTAAACCATTTAAATGGATGCGCATGCAGGCATCGCTATACTTTGGTATAACTAAAACGTTATTATGATGATTTAAACGTAAAACTAAATAAAACCACAGCGGCTGGTAGCCCACCCAGTACTTAAACCATCACTTAATTAAAAATAGGTGTTGATTGTCTTCGACATTGCTGGGCGCTGACTGGTTTTTGATGAAAATCTAAAATGAGCCGGTGTCTTGCAATAGACCTGCCCGCAGCTCAAGAGCACGATGACACACCGTACCCCACCGAGGAGCCAGAGCAGCTACAGCTCCCTCATGTGGAGGAACTGGAGCAGCACAGCTTCAGCCACCCGCTCCTGGCCGCCACGCTGCATGTATGAGTGGAGGACGCGTTTTGAAGTTTGCTTATTGTACAATGACTGATCTTACAGCACTGGGCTATTCTGAAGCCTACCGCACAATTATGTCATCTCCTTACCTGTTGACAAGCAGGTTGCCAAATTGAATGTTGTTCAACTTCGACCCCTCCTGCTCAGCTTGCTCTTACTGCTCACACATACTCCCTTGTTGTCCGTCACAACCAAAGGGAAGACCTGTTTATAAGTAAAATGTGTTGTCCACCTCCTTAGGGTCACTATGGCAACGTCACCTGCTTGGATTTCAGCAGCAATGGGAAATATTTGGTATCTTGCTCTGATGACTGCACCATCCGGATCTGGAGCACAAAGGATTTCCTGAGCAGCGAGCACCAGTGTTTGCGTGTTGCTATAGAGAAGGACCACGCTTCACTTGTGAGCCTCAGCCCTGACTCACGGTACATGGCTGCACTGGTCGGTCAGGGTGGCAGGGTCCTGTTGGCTGCCTCTTCCCTGTATTGAGAGACTTTTCTCTGAATTACAGCACCTTCATCACCTGGCTGGCTGGCAAGAAGACCCTCCGTGTTTTCCAGATGTGCAAGGAGAACGACAGCTCCTTCAGCTTCAAACCTGCTCCAGAGGACTTTCCCCGGCTGCACACAGCGACCGTTGTCAACATCGGCATTGCAGAAACTGGTACAGTTAATAGCACTGTTGGTGGTTCATTGACCAGTTTGACATCAAACCACCATTTCTTATTTTATTGATCATGTATGTGTTGCTGAGTGCGGTGTGTCCCAAAAATGGGCTGTCATTTACCAAAAGTGCACATACTCCTTTCTTGTTTCATTTTATTAACCTTTTGTCCAATAAAATTGTTAAAAACAGAACAGGTATCCTGTGACCTTCAAAATTATTCTCCTCCTGTAGTGAGGGACAAAATGAAGTTTTTTGAACCATTTGCTGTTTCTTTTAACTCCACTAGATGGAGCACTCTGTACAAACAGAGCACAAAGCATGCCCCAAAGTAAATCAAGAGCACCATTTAGAGGGTTTAAAAATACAACAAATGGTTTTTGAAGCCTCATGTTGTCCATCGCTACTGGTAGCTTTGGTTCATGCTTTTATTTTTTCCCCAGGAACATTTATTATGACTGCATGCAGCAATGCCACCATTATCCTCTGGGACCTGTATGGCAAGTTGTTGGCCTCCATCGACACTAACCAGACGACCAGCCTCTATGCTGCCATCTCTCCTTGTGGCAGGTATGGGTTTACTTTGGGGCATGCTTTGTGCTCTGTTGTGCAGCTGAGCACTCAGAATATTCAGCCACAACATGTGACGCTGTGTGTCCACTGGGCAGGTTTGTAGCATCCTGCGGCCGCAACGTAAAGGTGTGGGAGGTGTGCTTCACGACAGATGGACAGTTCAAAGAGGTGGTGCGAGCGTTTGACCTCCAGGGACACTCCTCTCCTGTCCAGTTCTTTGCGTTCTCCGGTGACTCCTGCAGGTGGGTCTGCTGTGTGGAACCAGCCTGACAAATGTGTGTCGTAACAGGCAAGTCTTTCAGTTTGATTGATAAGCGAGTCTGGCTGCGAGCTGTCCTGTACAATCCTAGTGTAAACACAATGATTTCCCCAACTGTTATTGTAGTCAAGTTTGGACACACCAAGCCACCAACAAAGGAGAGCGATAGTGTCGCTTCACATGACCTGGCTACCTGGCCTAGAGATGAGATGGTTTTTGAGGAGTTTGGCCAGAGAGTGAAGGAAAAGCAGACAATGAGAGCTCATCATATATGTGGGACCTCCTTCTGGACAGTTGGATAAGCATCACTGGAGGTCACCTCATGAAACTGGCGTAGAAGTCAATAGCTCAGCCAGTTCCTGGAGTTAAAGGCCCAAAGGTGGGATCACTCTGCCAACCCAGGGATTTGAACCGGCAACCTTCTGAGTCCCAACCCACGGAGTTAAACGCCCCCCCCCCCACCCCGAATTTTTTTCGAATTCTTCTTTGGTCAGTGCATAATTCCATATATAGTGGTACCTCAGTTCTCGAACTCATTAGAACTCAAATTTCTAAAAAGTCGAACCAACCAGTTCGAAAAAAAATACCTATAACTCGATCTGAATCTCAGAAGACGGACCGTGAACGCTGACCTAAGAACTTGTATGCACGGGGAAATGAGTCACGCGACACATCTCAGTGGAAACAAAGTGTAACGCCTCAGCCTTGCATTCGCTGTGATAGCATCATGCATGTTTACGCTAGCTGAATACATATTTAGACAGTAAAAATACATTTAGACAATGATTAACTAATTATTATACATTTAAAAATAAAGATTTTAATATTATTATAATGGCACATGGAAGGAGCAGACAATCAGGGCAGGACACATTGTTTGAATTCATTTATTTTCTTACTTTAAAAATTACTGTTTTGATAAATGTGCTTAGATGTGTTTAATACAGTATATGTTCTTCTTGTTTTATCCGGTTCATTTTGTGTTTAAATGCTAAAAAAGAACATTTAGGTGCAATTTTTTGGGGCCGGGAACCAATTAATTGGTTTTCCATTATTTTTTGGGGGGAAAATTCGATCAGAACCTGAACTTTTTAGGATTCGATCCGGAGTTCTGAACGGATTAAATTTGAGTTCTGCGGTACCACTGTATGTCATTTTATAGTGTTGATGTCCTTAATTATTGTAAATATTACTATGGTTAGGTGTACCCAAACGTTTGCATGGTCATGTAGGTACAAATGCCAATCAGTCTTTGAGTAACATTTATGAGCAATTCGGTTCAGATAATATTAACTTGCTGTATGCCATGTCAAACAGGATGGTGACATTGTCCAGAGATGGGACATGGAAGTTGTGGGATACTGATGTGGATTACGAGGAGCAGCAGGACCCGTACCTGCTGAGGACAGTGTCTTGCCAGGTGTCCGAGAACAGTCGTATTGCCCTGTCCCCTGATGCACGGGTGGTTGCAGTGTCCAATGGCTGCGGCATGACCTTGTACAACACGACCAGCGGGGAGCTAGAGGAGGAGTTTCACGACGTTCAAAGCGAGGACATTGTGGACCTGGCGTTCGACATCAACAGCCGCTTCCTGGCCTGCAGCGGAGGCCGCGCCATCCGCGTTTTCCACAACGCTCCAGGCTACCGGGCGGCTATCCAGGACATGGAGGCAATGCTGCAGAAGACCTCCAATGAGGACATGCAGCGGAGACTGCAACAGCAGATCCAGGATGCTCAGGATGCACTGGACAACCTGTTTGCAGAAGCCAAGAGCTGAGCGTGTGAACAAACACACGGGTTCTATCAAACGAATCAGAATGAGAATCAAAAACTGCCTGCCTGACTGCTGCACGGTTTGCTTGGATATGTGCAATTTGCATGTAGATTTTGCCTTAGAAATCATGGTGTGTTTTAAAACTGCCTTGTCTTAAATGTTCAGGCTTTTAAGCGCCCAGTAAAACCAAATGTAGCTGTTTTTTTCTTTCTTGAATGTTTAAATTTAGATATATGAAAATATCTCTGTGTTGAAGACAAGAACGCTTGCCTATATATTTTATTTTAGGAATTACGAGAAGACCGTGTTCAAAGGGGGGCTTGGTGCCTTTAGCAGTAGTACTGCTGGGGATGTGAATCTCACCCCCGTTCAGTGTGGGGCTGGATCATGCGTGGTCTCCTCGTGTCCTGAGTGTTTTTTTTTTTTTTTTTCTGTAGCTCAGTTACATGCAGTTAGGCTCATTGGCGTCTATATGTCGCCCAGTGGACTGGCATCCTGTCCAAGGTGACCCTGTCCTTGTACCCTGTCCTGCCTGGGAAAGGCTCTAGCGAACTGGATGGGTGTGTGACTTAACACACATCACAGTCCTGGGCCATGGTAGAATCTCTCTAGTTTTTGCATGATCTTATATAGACAGTCAATACACTTTCTATTGTAGCTCAGTTGCACATGTTTTGGTGTTTGAAGGGGATTTGAAACCCACAATGGGTGGTATTAGCATGGTCTGTCAATCAAGCGCTGATTTGATCCATTTTAGACTAGCAAAATAACCATAACAAGTGCCGATTGACCGCCCAGTGGCCCCTCCTACCATTTAAGCCTGGTTCATACTTGCTGCAGATATGGATGCAATCTTGTGAAATAATTGACGCCACAGTGTTCAAGCGCAAAGACCACACTTCAGGGCCACACACGGGCGTGCGTACCACTTGAAAATCAAAACTACATGGGCGGTCTGTTCTATGATGCAAACATCCCTCGATTGTTCATTGGCCGGGGGAAAAGTATAGCGGGAGGTCAGAAAGGAGATCGGACCCCGTAAAGTATGTAATCAACCTTTCCTTGTGTTGTGTTGAATAAAAAAATGGCAACATAAAGTATCACTGTCTACCTGCATTTATTTACTGACAACAAAGATACAGCCTACATATCACTTCCAGGCTCCTGTGTACTTTCTAGAAATAGAAACTGATTTCAAAGTATTTTTGCGCACATAGCCTTACGTAATATTATATTTGCTAGCTTGCTGCTGAGAGGTCTTAATTCACTGTACTAAGATGGTTAGTGATTTAAAGAAAACTGACAAAGACAAAGAACAAGGTCTCTGATATGTGAGGCTGGAATTTATCTGTATTCACCTCAGCTTGTCTCTCCCAGGTCAGAGACAGTAACAGGTGGATCGTAAGGAGTGTTGTTACAGACAGATTTTTGGTTAATTATTTTCTATGTGGGTCTAATTTGTATGACCATGATATAACATAGGAGAAGATGATGTATGTGAATGTGTGTGTGATTCTGAATTGAAGACAGACACTTCAGGACTATCACCCAAAATTTCAGTAATGCAGTTATATGTATGTTGTTACGATAAATCTTTAGTCCTATTCTACATTGAAATTGTGATTAAATGCACAATACTGTATAGTGTATATAATATAATTTATAATGGAGTACTATTAAAAAGTCATTCTCAAGGAAAAATTCCATAACAGTACTGACGACAAATAGTCTTAATTCTAAAACATTGACCACCTTCTTAACTACTCTGACGTTTGAGCCTATAAGGCAGTCATTTGACTTACCCCAGATAACCTTTAACCCTTTCTTTTAAGTTGACGTCACTACATCGACCTTACTGGGCGGAGTTACAAATCGACTGTCGCGCGAGTAAGGGGGGGGGGGGGGGGGGCACGATGAAGTTACGTCAATGACGGACAGTTATACGGACCTCTGACCGACTGCCGCTGCTGCGCAGAAGCTCGGCGGCCAATAAGCATCCGGCGGGGGCGGGGCATATGGGGCGACGCTGTTTGGCTGCCGGGGTAACGGAGCTTTAGGGCTGAGCCGAACGGTGCCGGTGGAGTAGGAACTCCCGCCATTTTTCAACCGAGCCCTCAGGTTCTCGTTTGTTTGTTTTTTTTTTTCGTATCCGTCGAAATTAAGAGAAATTAAAGACCCGATTCCCTCGGGTTTCTCTATGTGTCAGGAAGGGCCTCTATTCCCCGCGTGAGCAGCGCAGTAAGGCGTCTCCGTTTCGCAGGAGGAAGCGCAGCCGGCTGATTGGGGCAGCCCCTGGAGAGGTTCGGCCGGACCGCCCGCGTCAGATACCCCGCCGCCTTTCTTAGACCGGAGCGCCATGGCCCGGGTGGTGGCACGCCCGGCGGTCGCAGCGCGGCGTCGGTGTGACTGAAACTGGCGTGCTCTCGCTGTTAGTGCCGTTATTGTTGTTGTCTTGCCGGCTGGGTCGAGCCGGAGTGACTGCCGCACTTTGGATGCTTTAGAGCGCGGCCCCGGCGATCGGCGTTTGATTTCGGTGTACCGGAGTTACGCCACCGCGCCGTGCCCTCCTGTCAGCGGTGCCGGGTAGGAGGATTCAACGCGCTGACGACGCATCATGGCACCGCTCCTGGGGCGGAAGCCCTACCCTCTGGTCAAGTCGCTGGCTGAGCCGCCTGGCTCTGGAGAAGAGATCTACATAATCCCGCACACCCAGGAGGCCTTCGGGGACAAAGAGTATCCTTTGGCTCTGATGGGGGCCGCCAGCGTCCATCTATGCCGCCGACTCGCCTGGGGATTCGGCAACATCTGTGACTGGGAGCGGGATCACTGGAGGTGTGTGGTCCGCCTTGCGGTCCCATCTGCTGGGTGCATGGCCGGTGCTCGGCTGCTGATTGCCCACTGCCTTGCACTGAATCGCCCCGGTGTTAATTTAGACGCTGGCTTCGCACACCGCAGGCCTACTTTCAGCCTAGTATTTAATCCCGTGCTCCCGCAGCTCCCAGTCTCGCTTCGTACATGCATGGGGGAGTGTTCTTCTTTTCTTTCTTTCTTTCTTTCTTTTTTTTTTTTTAACACCGCCCGATCGCCTGTCACTCTATTAATTATTAAGTGTGGGCACAGACAGACCGGGTTTAGCATGCTGTGTGTAGCTCAGAATGGAAGCACTTAGTGCGAATACCCGGCTCCATGCTGTCGCCCTCCACCTTGCCGAAGGTGGCGTTCTATGTCACCTGTCACCCTTCGCTCGTGGTCCCTGTAATGTTTACGGAGAGCCGTACCAGGACCTGCTCGCTGTTTGTCAGGCAGATGCCGTTCTCCGAAGGTCATTGGACTGTGTTCGTCCAGGCACCGTAGGCAGACTGAGATGGGGTTGTGGGAGAGTCACTTGAGTCTGGCAGCCGTATATAATGCAGAATGACACTCGATACTGTTATTGCTGACTTGTGCATTATTAACGAAAAAGACAAGAACCCAGCTGCTGTTATAACCAGGACCAGCTGTATCTGATGTAAACAAACACATGTAAATACTGCCTGTCAGGGTCCCTTTGCAGGAGGGGAGAGAGACAAGCTATTGCTATAGAGTCCTGCAGTAGTTTGATTGGGCCGCCCCCCCACACACACATACACACAATAAATGCTTTATTTATTGTATAGGATGACTGGGGACAAACACAAGAACATCAACATGGATGTCGCTTTGCCACCGGAGCTCATTTTAAAATGGATGCAGTGTGCTGACAGGCCTCAGCGGGGCGCCTTCTGTCTGGTGACATTTGTTTAACTCGGTGTCTGTGGGGGGGCGCTCGTGTTTTTCCTGAGCAAATGTGATCAGAGAGTTTGAGGCTCGCCTGCAGAGGTACAGCGAGCACATCTGGACCTGCAAGAGCACAGGCAGCGGCCAGCTGACGCATAAGGAGGCCTGGGAGGAGGAGCAGGAGGTGGCTGAACTGTGAGTACAGTCTCCCCGGGCCCCCTCACGGGGCCGAGCCTTTGTGTGTCATGTTGTGTACTGGTGCTGAGCTGTGGTGTGTGAAATTGCAGCATATTGCTTAATTGGTTGAGCAGCTTTGTTTAAACAAAAAAATAAAAACAAACCATCTGATGATTGTGAGAGTAGAAAGGGGGGAGAATGTCACCTGATGTTAGCTATTTTTTGTTTTGTTTTGTAGTTCGTTAGATTCCCTTCCCAAGATTGCCCATGTGGTTCACATTTAGCATTTGGTTTTTGAAGGATGCTCACAAGATGGGCAGCATGGTGGTGCAGTGGTTAGGAAGGTTGGCACTGTTGCCTCACACCTCTGGGACCAGGGTTTGAATCCCCGCCATGGCTCCAAGTGTGTGGAGCTTGCATGTTCTCTCCATGTCATTGTGGGTGATGTTCTTTTGGTTCTCTGGTTTTCCCCCATGGTCCAAAAGCAAGCGGAGGTTAATTGGAGTTAATTTGCCTGTAGGTGTGCTGGTATGAGTGAATGGTGTGTGACTGTACCCTGTGATGGGTTGGCACCCTGTCCTGGGTTGTTCCCTGCCTTGTGCCCTTAGCCCCACTGGATCCTCCACGACCCTGAATAGTCAAAGCCATCAGAGAAAATGAATGAATGGATTGATGGCTTACAAGATGCCCTTTTAAACTTTGCTGGTTGCATTCCTCTTGACGCAGTGCTGTGTTCCCTCGATGGGCTGTAATATGAAATATGAAGTCGAGTGGCTGCACTGATGTGATCAGATGTTCATGCTCATTTCGCTGAAGCTGAATCTGACTCTCCTGTTTACCTGTTTTTGAGTGATCTCTGCATGCAGTTCACAAGGTCATCTTCTGAACCTCTGAGTGTTTCTCAGTGTTTCCTATTGCTGAAAGCAGATGGGAAGTGACACTGGCCTCTCGCTGTGTTATGACAGCCTCAAGGAGGAATACCCTCTGTGGTTTGAGAAACCAGTCCTGGAGATGGTTCACCATAACACTCTTTCCCTGGACAAGCTGGTGGACCAGGCATGGCTGGAGATCTTCACCAAGTATGCTGTTGGTGAGGAATGTGACTTCCTGGTAAGTGTAGATTTTCTTTCTTGAGATGCCTGCTGTTTCATGTGTGAGCTCAGGTTCCAGGGGTAGCACTGGCTGGTCTGTGTGTGCCTGCAGGTGGGGAAGGACAGGAGCCTCAGGGTGAAGGTGGTGGAGGTGCTGCCCCTGGAGGGAGTGCTGGATGAGCTGGTGGAGAAGAAGGTGGAGGGGGCCTGTGACTCCCCATCCAGTGATAAGGAGAATACCAGCAGGGAACAGCTGAAGGTGGAGCTGCAGCCTGAGGAGGAGAGCAGGAGGAGTCACTCCTGTGAGTACTGGGCTCAGACCGCATGCAACGCTGGGATTGGACTGTTCATGATTTATTCATAATGACTAACCCACTGGTACAGAAATTAAATAGTGCACGATACCAGGATATCTGAAGTCCCTCAGGTGGAAAGATGAGGCGCCGATTCCTGATTTAGTACCACCACTTTTCTGGGCAGCCTTTGTGTTTGTTGGTTTTAAGCAAAATTATAATTTGGGTGGTTTTGGTTTCAAAGGCCTGTAAAGCACTGGCACACTGAGTGAGTTTATCAAGTGCCGAGTGCCAGGTAAACATTGTCGTCCTCCGTGAATGCATTAGTCACCGAGTTAGAAGGGTCATATTTCACATACAGGCTCACCCGTAGATATTTACTGTGTCCCAGGTACATTTTTCATGTGAATATTTAACTATAACACATTCATAAAGTGAGGTACTTAACTGGGCATGGTGGCGTGCTCTGAGCGCGTGGCGGGTATTTCACGCGGAGTGTCCGTTTTCTGCCAGGTGACCGTGCCCGACGCTCCCCCAGAAAGCTTCCCACCAGCCTCAAGGAGCACAGGAAGAAGTGGGTCATGCCCAAGTTCCTGCCGCACAAGTATAACGTCAAGCTGATGGATGAGGACCAGGTGGGGGGCAGGAACTGTGTTGGGTGGGATCAGGCCAGGCGCCTGTACAACCTTATGCACCCACTGCGTTTATCGTGCACGTAACCAGGTTTTTATATGCGTTCTTTTCCAGCTCATCAGCAACGTTCCCGCCGATAGCCTCTTTCGCACAGAGAGACCCCCCAACAAAGAGATTGTGCGCTACTTTATCAGACACAACGCTCTGCGCATGGGTACGGGAGAGAGCGCCCCCTGGGTGGTGGAGGACGAACTGGTGAAGAAGTACAGCCTGCCTAGCAAGTTCAGTGACTTTCTGCTGGATCCATACAAGGTACTTCGGCACGTGGCTTCATAACCCCGTCAGCGTTAATGCGGACGCCTGTTCGTCATTCGGCTACATACAGCCGACCCTCGTGACAGTTTTGCGTTTAAAACTTACAGTACATGGCCGACTTCCCGTCCGGTAAGCGTAAGAGTTTGAGTTTGCCAGAGGGGAAGCCAGAGAAGAAGACAAAGACAACCGACGGGGAGGACGCTGCCGTGAAGGGGGCGAGGAAGAAGCTGCAGAAGACGACGCCTCAGACTCTGCCCCTCGGACCGACGACATGGGGACACGTGCAGGTCAGGCTTTGAACTCTCCTCCATCTGCTAGGTGGTCAGGTCATAGTGCCGGCTGTAGTTATAGATGTGAGCAATGCAGAGGGCTGCTTATCCAACATATAACTGAATGCTGTTTGTCGCCCCCGAAGAAGGAGGAGAACGGCTCTCCCTTGAAAGTGAAGAATGGCGGGTCTCCTAAGAAGAGGAGCACCAGCGGAGGGGATAGTGGGGTTCATGTGTCACAAGCAAAGAGACACGGGAAGAGTGTGGCCAAGGCAGCCGGTGGCCAGAAGACCTCCAGGAAGATGAAGATGAAGCAGATGACTTTGCTGGAGGTGACCAAGACCGGTTCTTCTGCAACCCCCAGGAAGTTGAAGAACAGAGGACCCGGAACTCCCAAACCGGGCAAACCCCTGCCGCCGATGGCCCTCCACCTGCTCCGCTATTACCGGGAGAACAAAGACAAGGAGGAGAAGAGGAACGCCCTGTCCTGCCTCATATCCAAGGTGGCCAAGGTGCTGACACCTGAGGACCGGACCAGGCTGCCCGAGGAATTGCGGGATATGGTTCAGAAACGCTGGGAGCTCCTGGAGTACAAAAGGCGCTGGGCAGCCATGACAGAGGAGGAGAAGCAGGACGCCATGCGCAAGAAGCGGGAGGAGATCAAGGAGAAGCTGCGTGAACGAGCCAAGGAGCGCCGGGAGAAGGAGATGCTGGTCCGGAGGGAGCAGCAGCGCCGCTATGAGGACCAGGAGCTGGTGGGAAAGAACATCCCTAACTTCAAGCTGGCGGACATGCCTGATGGGCTGCCCAACGTGCTCTTTGGGGACATTGCCATGGTGACAGACTTTCTCAACTGCTACTCTGGCCTGCTGATGCCTGAGGACCAGTCCCCCATTACGGCCGCTGCCCTCATGGAGGCTCTCGCCACCAAACAAGCTGGCTTCCTGTACTTGAACCGTGTGTTAGTGATCCTTCTGCAGACGCTGCTACAGGACGAACTGGCCGAGGGCTACAGCGAGCTGGACATGCCGTTGTCGGAGATCCCGCTCACCATGCATTCTGTCTCGGAGCTGGTCCGGCTCTGCCTGCGTCCCAGCGATGCCCACGACGAAGGCAGCGGCCATGGCTCTGAGGACTGGGTGTGGGGGGCCCCGGACGACACGCTGAGCACCGAGATGCTGGAGAAGCTGGAGACCTCAGAAGTATTTGAGCTGAACCCGCAGGAGAAGATCGGCCTGCTGGTGGCGCTGTGCCACCGCATCCTTTTGACCTACTCGGTGGAGGACCACGTGGACGCCATGCAGCACCGCGCGGCCGAGCTCTGGAAGGAGCGCCTGGCCACGCTGAAGGAGGCCAACGACCGCGTACGAGCGGAGAAACAGAGGCGCAAGGAGCAGATGGAGGCTAAGCTGGGGGGCGGTGATTGGGTCAATGTGGAGGGCAGTGGTGCCGGAGGGGCGGCCAAGCAGGACAAGCGGAGAGATGGGGGGGCCAAGAAGGAAGGTGGCGGGGGGGAGTCGGTGGCCTCAGACCCTCTGCCTGAGGACATGGTGAGTGTGGTGAGGAGCAGGAGGCTACAGACCATTCAAGCTAAGAAGGAGAAGGAGGAGCAAGAGCGGCTGAACAAAGGTATGAAGGCTCACGCGGCATGGGGGGCAGGTGCCCTTGTGGCTGGGCTTCTGTTGACCTGCGGTGGCATTTGCTGACTCATGCTGGAACTTCATTCCCTTACAGAGCGCATGGAGAAGGAGGCGGGGGAGGAGCGGGTGCGTAAGCGTAAGGCGGCGGCGGAGAGGGCCTTTCAGGAGGGCATCAGCAAGGCCAAGCTGGTCTTGAGGCGCATGCCGCTGGGCACGGACCGCAACCACAGCAGGTCGGGGGGGGGGACGGTGACTGCCGACGGGAACCATGGTGCTGGGTTTGGCTTGGAGAGCGTCTGTGAGATCGCATGTGTGTCTCTTGTAGGTACTGGCTTTTCTCTGATGCAGTGCCGGGCCTGTACATTGAGAAGGGCTGGGTACACAACAGCATAAACTACAGCTTTACTCTACCCCCTAAAGAGGAGGAGGAGGAGGAGGAAGAAGAGGAGGACGACGAGGCTGATGTGACAGGTGAGCACGTTCTAGAGATTGTGATGTACTAACTGCCACACCTGGCTGTGAGATATTTATATAAAGGCTTCTTTGCATTCTATAGAAAGTAAAGAGGAATGCAGTACAGATGGTGGCCAGCAGGGGACACCTGAGACCCCTGTTGAAAGTACAGTTCCCAAAAGGGGACAGAATCTTTGGTATGTTTGCATCCTGATATAATATCTGAACAGCTGGCCTAGGCTGAAACCAGCCTGTGAAACTTGATGCCCTTGGTGCATTGAGTGTGTGTGTGTGTGTGTCCGGCAGGTTCGTGTGCGACTCCTTAGCCCAGCTGCAAGAGCTGATGGACAGTTTGCACCCCCAAGGTGTGCGGGAGAGCGAGCTGAAGAACCATCTCCAGTACAGGTGAAGCCCTGAGGAGCCATGGGTGGTGGGCGTACCCCCCAGTGGCTAAATGTGTAAAAACCTGGCTGCCATTGGCTTAAAGTTCAATGTAAAGATTAATGATTAAGGATTATTGTCGGAGATGTAATTTAAGATGTTTGGCTTACTGGTAGGTAGAAGTTTGCGTCTCGTGCCACATGTGATGGCCCTGTGTTCGGTCCTAAGGTACCAGGATATTCAGCAGTCCATCAGCGCTGCCCAGAAGGCCGGATCGCAGCAGAAGACCTGTGACAGCCCCCTGGAACTGCTCCATTACTTACAGAACGACATCCTGGAGGTGGCCTTGCGGCTGCAGAAGGGCGGCCTTGGCGACCTGGACGACATCGGCAGGTTTGAGGACAAGGTCAGCGCTCTCCGTGTGTTTAGCGAGTCCGGCGAGTGACGGCCGGGGGGGCTTGGGCGGTGACTTCACGCAGCGCTCTGCTTACGCCTCTCTTGGCGGGCACCCCAGGTACGCTCGCTGGTGAGCCTGAAGGACTTCGGGCAGTGCATCATCACCCTCCAGGAGAGCGTCTTCACCAAGTTCCTGCAGGGCTTCATGGACCCCAAGCAGAATAAGAGAAAGAAAAAGCAGAATGGAGAAGAAGGGAGCAAAGTGGAGGAAGCGGAGGAGGAGAAGAGGCTGGCTGACGAGGCAAGGGTAACGTGGCCCGGAGCTCATTGTGGGAGGCGGCAGAGTCCTCCCTCCCCTCCAAACCTCCACACTTAACTTTTCTTTCTTGGGTCCTACAAAAATTCAAGGCAAAAGGCTGAAAGTGGCTTCAGCGCTCTACACTGTGTGTCCTGCAGGTGGCGACAGCTGTGGAGAAGTGGAAGGCCGCCATCCGCGAGGCGCAGACGTTCTCGCGGATGCACGTCCTGCTGGGTATGTTGGATTCCAGTATCAAGTGGGACATGTCGGCTGAGAACGCTCGCTGTAAGGTGTGCCGGAGGAAAGGTGAGTGTGCGCTGACTGCTCACCTCCTTTTAAATGGAAAGTCATATCTCATTATTCCTGTAAGGGTACTGGTGGTAATCCTTACACCTATTGGGTCACTGGTACTGCTTCAGAGCCTCTGGGTTTTGATGGAACTTCTACTGATTCACCACTAGGGGGCTTCATTTGCCATAAACTTATCTGTGAAGACAGGTTTAGGTCATTCTGTAAACACTTAAGTCAATAGTTAATGTACCAGCAACAGCGTAATTAAATTTCATTGTTTTGCGAGGGTCAGTTGGTGCGTGTTAAGGAATATTGTAAATGATCTGTGAAATGAAATATGGGTTTAAGCAGAATGAGGTCATAGCCTGCCTAGTGACACTGGCTGTTGGGCCTCGGGGGCACCAGTGTCCATAGTGACTGTATTCCTCTGGTCTTTACCCTTCCCTGCTGGTTATGCTGGTAAATGTGCCATAAACTGGTAGCAGGGTCTTTCGTGTCAGAGGGCTCGCCGTGGTCTGCAGGGCCGTGGTCTGCAGGGCCGTGGTCTGCAGGGCCGTGGTCTGCAGGGCCGTGGTCTGCAGGGCCTTCGCCTTAGACTGCTTCCTTAAGAGAGGCCGCTGAAGTGGGGCATGGTGCCTGAGAGCTAGAGGCCCAAGCAAGGTCTGGCTGCACCTGTTTCCACCAGAGCTGCCGGCCCCCACTGGGCCAGCTTCCTTCCATCTTATGTGGAACCGAGCGGGTTGGGAGGGGGGGCCATGGAACCAGTGACCTGTGCCAAGTAGTCTGTACCCCCCCCCCCCCGGAGACCCCCAGTTGGGTTTTGAGTGTTGATGACTGGCATGTGAATCTGGGCTGATCTTTCTCCTCCCCAGGGGAAGATGACAAGCTGATCCTTTGTGATAAGTGTAAAAAGGCCTTCCATCTGTTCTGCCTCCGTCCGGCACTCTACTCCATCCCAGACAGGGACTGGCTCTGCCTTGGATGTCAGCCTGCCCTGACTCGCCGTCATTCCCACGGAAGGTGGGCTCTCACTCCTTTAAAGGCCGAGCTAGTGAGGGGTGGCCCTGCTTTCAGCTCCCTCTTAAGTGGGCTTGGGGTCTGTTCTGCTTCACTTGTCGGCCATTCGAGAAGATGTAGCACAGTCACTGTCGTACGTTACCATTGAATATGTGCCTTTTGTGTTATAGAAGCTATGACGAACACTCTGAAGAGGAGGAGGAGGAGGATGATGATGAGGAAGAGGATGATGAGGAAGATGAAAATTCTGAAGAGGAGGAGGATGACAAGAATGAGGATGATAAAGCCACTGGGCATTATTGTAAGGGACCACCGTATTAAACAAGGAGCTGTGGGTATGGTGTAGGTGCTGTGAGGCCAAAGCATGGCACGAGCCAACAGGTCCCGCCCACCCATGCAGCCAGCAGCCAATGAATGACTGTGGCTGCGGTCATGCAGGCGGTGGTGATGTAATGCTCACTTTCTGGAGCATGGGTGCTGTCTAGAGAGCCCTGGATTGTGGTACGCTTCGTCTTTGGCCGCACGTTGTGTCGAGTGACGGGAATGTGTCGTGGCGTGAGTGGTCCTCTCATCAAAGGCTCAAGTCATTGGCTTAATGGAAGTACAGCTGTAACGCAGGGCCTCTGTTCATTGCACTTATGGCGTTTCACAGCAGTGGGTAAGATCACGCTGTGGGACCCTACGTGGAGAGATTCCCGAGGTAAAATGCAGATTAGAGCATGGCGGTGCATCTCCAGTTTCCGTGTACGGTCAGGGGGCTGATCTCTGCCTGCCCAATCGCCAAGTACGAGCCTCCGCATTTTCACACGCTTTCCTTGCTTCTATTGCACAGTGAGGTCAAGGAAGGCCAGGGGGAAGAAGTCCTGCAGCAGGAAGGCGGGCGCCAAGTCCCGCGGCGGCCAGCAGAAGGAATCCCCTAGCAACGCCGTCGACATAGACGAGCTGGTGAGTGTCGCCGTGACAGTACTGACGTCTGTGTTCTCTGGCTGCTTAGGGAACCTCGCGTAGCTCATTCAAGCCGCCCTTGTCACACAGGCATGTAGGGTGAGGGGCGTGTGGATTAGTGAGCTCGCTCGATGCACTGGCCTCACCTGGCCCCCAGGGGGCAGCCTTACCACATCTGCAAACACACGTGGCAGTCAGGGTGGCGTGTTTATTGACCATGAGTGTAGAAAGTGAGAGGCTTAAACATCAGTGTGTCCAAACTGTTGTGTTCAGCTAAAGCAGCTGAATGTATTAATCTGTGATCATGCTCTTTCCTCTGTGTACCTGCTTCATGCTCATGAATATTCAGTGTTTCAGGTCTGACTCTCCATTCACGGTTCTGGCCAATAAGATTCCTTTACTTTAATCTGTCAGTTGCATCTTACGCCCGCAGTACATGCGTAGGGGTCTCAATGTGGCCCTTTGGGTCCTGTAGATATGGGTCCCTCTCTTTGGGATCCCAAAGACACAGTAGACTTGCTGCTTCCTCCTCGCAGGTGCAGCAAAACTTCGTGAGGGGCGGGTGTCGACGGGCCCTGGAGCTGGACCGCTGTGAGGAGATCCTGCAGCGGCTGGTCAAGTTCCGCTACTCCTGGCCATTCAGGTGGGCCCGCGCCATCGTCTCTGGGACTGTACCTCACTGTAGGAGGGTGGGTGGGGGTACTGTCTGTCCCCCGTGTCACACAGCCGCCTGCCTGTCCCTCTTAGGAAGCCGGTCTCTCCTGATTTGGTTGAGGATTACCAAGACGTCATCTCCCAGCCCATGAACTTCCAGACCATGCTGTGCAAGTTCTCTGACGGCCATTACCGGCACAGCGGCGACTTTCTGGAGGACATGAAGCTGGTGTTCTCTAATGCCGAGGAGTACAACCCACCTGACAGCCCCGTGCTCTCCTGCCTGCTGAAGACGGAGCGCGTGTTCATGGACCTTCTGGCCCAGCTGCTGCCGGGACTTGCTTACTTCCGACGCCACAAGCGCGCCTGCCGCAACCGTGGCGACGAGGAGGAGGCCGAGGCGGCACCGGAGGAGCCCGGGCGCGCTGCCCGACCAGGGAGGCCCAGTGGGAACAAGAGACAGGAATACGGAGACGGCCTTCGTAAGAGTGGCCAGCGTGACCTGAGGTCAGAGGAAGAGGAGAGCAGCTGTGAGGAGGAGGAGGACGGTGGACTGAGGAAGAGCAGGCGGGCTGCTGTCCTGGGCCAAAGGAAGAATTACCGCGAGGTGGAGAGCGACAGCGATCGGGAGGAGGCTGTGGTCTACAGGAAACGGGGCCGTGGAAGGCCACGGCGGGACAGCAGACAAGACCATACCCGGTGCTTTGCAGAGGCAGGAGACGGTAAAGGGGGCGGGGCCAGCCTACGGCATTCCAAACGGCAGAAACCATCTCTGTGAGGTGGGGGGGGACTCTGAAGCACCCGGTGTGGTGCAGCCCCTGCTGTCCTAAAGCTTCCCTCTGACCAGCTACAGGACTCTGCATTTTCATTGTGTATTTTTTTATTATTATTTTTATGTTCCTATTTTGAAGAAAACCAATTTATATTTGTAAAGTGGTTGTTTTCCAGACAAAATTTAGATTTAAGGACATTTTGGAATTCTAGTTGTTTTCCCCCCCCCCCTTCCTTTGTGCCCCAGCCTGTCTCGGTTTGTATGTCTTGTAATTGCAGAAATTTCATAGGGGGAGGACTGGTTGGGTTTAACAGCTGTTGGGGGCAGTGCAGCTGTGAACTCTACGGTTGTGTTTTGTGCCCCCCGCCACCCCCGTCTCAAATGCTGGCATGCCGCCCCCCCTACCCTTCCGGACTGTGCCTGTCCACTTGTTTGGACACAAGCACCAGTCCCACTGGGCTCGTCTCTTCACTGGCCAGTTTTTGAACTCTGATTGCAAATGACTTATTTTTGGTCCTGAAACAAGTTTTCGTGCTGTTCTGTGATGCAGGTAAAGTGCCTCTTCTTCAGTCTTGTTCTCTAGCTAGTGGGTGGTGCTCTAGGTCCGCTAGATGTGTATCTAGAGGTGGTCGGACCTAGAAGAACGCCCATCTGCCCGTGTCACCAGTACCCCAACACACAGCTCCAGTTTAAAATGAGGTCTGTGGCCTTGACGGCTCTGTCTGCAGCAAAACAAATCGGCTTGGTGGTCCATCTCTTACCTCTTCCCCCGTATACTTGGTTTTTCATGAATATTGATTTCTGTACTGTATGCACCTGTTTGCTCACAGGGAGATGCATAAAAAGTATGTTTTACAGAGGATTTCAAATCCTCCCCTAATTTTTTTTTCTTTAATATGATCTAAGTTAAATGGAACAGGCTGGGGTGTCCCCTGTATCAAGAACCAAATAAAGAAAATTGAAATTGTAAATCTCTGCTTTGGGGCAGCATGTTTTTTGTCAGACATTCGATTGTTGTCCTGACGGTTGTGATATAACAGGCAAGACTTCCATGCATTTGCTGGTTTTGAAAGTAAAGTCATGTGACACCTGTTGGAAGGAGGGACCAGGTGGCTGCCTGGTTGCTGTTATTAATTGCAGGCATTTTGATTTTCTTGTATTATTGTGAATTGTTAGGTTTCTGATACCCCGAGGCAGGGTTTGGGGTGATACGAAAATGGCTTCACTAATTGGCTTTGAACCAGTGACCTTGCAGATGCAGCCTTCTAACCCACTGAGCTACACACTGTGCTGTTACTTATCTTGGAACTTGTCCACTGAGGTTTCCTGCACAGCCTCCAACTATAGCTTGATTCCAGCCAGGTTGCAGAGCTCTGCATGAGGGGGGTAGCTGTGATGGAGGCTTTTACTTACATAAAAATGTTTTTGAGAGTAGAATGAAATATGACTGGTTCTCCCTCTGAACCAATCTGATTGTAGAGGAGGTGGGACCAACCAATTGGATCTCTTGAAGATGAAGATCTCTGCCCCCAACACACGGCTGTTTATCGCTGGGCCCTGCCCCCTTACTCAGTGTCAGGCAGCTTTGGGTCATGTGGTGAGAAGGGCATGCTGGGATGTCACCACGGTGACAGTCATCAGCTTCCAGCTGGTGAGAATAACCTGACACTGCACACCCTCAGCCCCCACCGGAGCTCAACTTCCTTGGTGTCCCTGCTGCCACATTACCATCTCATTTCCACCTGTTTTCATGTCTGATCACACCTGCGTTGAAGAGGTTTGTGCTTATTTCTTGATACACGGATCATACGTAATGCTCAAATAAAATTCCTATTCCTTCCACACAGATGGCCTGTTTTAAACAGTGTATAAAACAAACACATTAATCCTGGTGCACATTTAATAATTTACATAGCATATTTTACAGTATGATATTTCACATATTTTCCACCTAGAAGAATGCTCCCTCACAGCCAAGTGTCAGGGTAGGACTGAGGTCACGGGTACTCAAGCACCAACCAACCCCCCCCCTGAAATATAAGCACCCTCTCCTGATGCCTCACAGGAGCAGTCAGGATTCCCTGGAATTTGACATGGTCAATCTCGTCCTCCTCTATTGTAAATGACGACGGCTGAACTAGAGCCTTATGCAGGTATGATACTCAGCAGAGGCCGGGACGGCTGTCTGCATACTGAGCCTGGCTCACACTGACCGCAGCAGGCAGACAGAGCTACAGCGTGCCTATGTGTAACAAATAGAAAGCAAAAGCAAACACGAGTGATACCTTCCAGGATGGTCCTGCTGGTACCTTTCTTCTCCTCCAGGATTCTGCATTTTTTGTTCAGTTGCTCAATTTTAAAACCTTAAATGACAAATCACGCTCCATGAATTACGTAATTTCTGAAAAGCTTAAACCTTTAGCCCCTTTAAACCTTGGCAGTAACAGCAATTTGAAAACAAATGGGTGAGATCACACTGAGCTTCGTTGGTGTCGTTGGTGTGAGGATCCGTGTCCATCTGCACCGCACTGTGGTTCATCCTGCTCTCCAAATAAAAGGTTTTACATGTGGCTGTAAGGAGTCACCGCTGACAAATCCAACTTTCTAGGGAACATGAAAGGAAAAATCACTGAGGGTCGTGCTGTTTTGTGGATGAGCATGTTTTTTGTCAGCAGCCATAGCTCCTGCAGTTTAGGCTGGGTGATCCATCTGAAGCTAAGCAGGTCTGGGCTTGGCTTGTGCTTGGATGGGAGACTGCCTTGGTTGTTAGGAGAGATATTGGTTGCTATAGCCTGTCTTGTGGATAGGAGTGTTTGGGTGAGATGAGATTTTGACTGAGGTCATAAAAGACTTATGGATATTTTTCTAAAGTGTGGGGCTGGTACCCTGATGTTCTGGCTAAGGTTGCCCACTGTGTAAAGTTGTCCATCTATTTTCCATGTGTGGGGTGGAGGCTGGATCCTGTTTTAGGTGCAGGGCACCTAAGGTTGTGTGAACACCAGGTTTGGGCCTGGCTAGTATTCACTATACATACAAGCCAGCCATGGGGGAGTGGGGGTTTGAACCCTGGTCCCAGGAGTATGGGGCAACAGTGCTAACCACTACACCACAGGGCCACCCACCATAGCTGCTGTGTGATGAGCATACTGGCACAGAATGGCTGCTGCATCATCCAGGTGGGGGCTACCCAGTGGTGGGGGCTACCCAGTGGTGGGGGCTACCCAGTGGTGGGGGCTACCCAGTGGTGGGGGCTACCCAGTGGTGGGGGCTACCCAGTGGTGGCTGAAGTGGCTCCCCATTGGTTGTGTAAAGTGCTTTGGGTGTCTTGAAATGTTCTATATAACATTTGTTATTGGGAGTTTTAAAAGGTCAAAGGACTGATCTGTGAGGAAAATTAGGTCTTTATCATTTAATTAAGGGTGCAGATATTATTTCCATATTGTTAGGGACCAAATCCCCCCCCCCCCCAAAAAAAAAAAAAAAAGATTTCCATGGTATTTCCACAATATTGACAGGGGAAATCCTACCGTTCGAACCAAAATCTATGGCCGTGTTTATCATCATATTGCTCATTATTATAATAATAATATATATATAATTTTGGTTAACTATCAGTTTTAGAACCCAGCCAATCACTTGAAATGATGAAGATCACCTGTACTGCCACAATTTCAACGCTTTGCCAGTGGGCCGGCTTTTTGGCCCCTCCTGGTGGATGGGCATGGTAGTGCAGTGCAGTTGTCCTGCAATATTTGGAGGAGAGATGAGGTAGCAGCTTGCTTGGCTCAGTGCAGCTGATCTAAATGAGCGGAACGACAGTGCCAGCAAAGCCCAAACTCCCACTTGTCTTCACCCCTCATCCACTTGGCTGACTGGCCTCCACTTTCCATTTTCAAGGCCTTCCTCGGAAAAAAAAACAGATATAAACAAAGAAATCTTGCCTTTACTTGTACAACAATCCTCTTGGCTCAATTGTCCAAGAGCTGTTTGCCTTTTTGGGATTTAAACAAGCAGCCTACTAGCCAAAAACTTACCCGTAACCACTACGCCACCTACTGGCAGGAACCAAAGCATGCTGCAAATCATCCAGACATGGTCAGGTGGCCTTTAGGACACCTACCATGGCAGGAGCACGTCACATGACCACGGCGCTCGGCCACCATTCACTCTGGGGGTGGTGAATGTTCCTGTGATCGAAGATTACCGGTTCGAGTCCCGGCCTTGGCAGAATAGTCACCTGTCCATGGGCCCTTCAGCATGGCTCCTAACCCCCACCTGCAGGGGGCGCTGTACACTGCCTGACCCTGCACAGTGACTCAAAAGCTTGCGGTCAACTGTATATGTGCCTGTGTGTTGCATGGAGAGCAAGATGGGGTATACAAAGGGAGAATTTCCCCATGGGGATTAATCAAGTATCACTATTCTGTTTTATTTTGTGTGCCTCAGACCCATATGATTCCAGACCTCCTGGCAGGTGGACCATCGGATAAGACGTCACGCTGGTTAAGACGAGAGAGCTGTATCAATATGAAGTTAATTTTTAAGAATGTGTCTGGCAACAGAATATCAGAAGAGAAAAAAAATCTCCCCCTTCAGGCACCGGCTGGCACTGTCGGGGAACAGCTCTCAGGGTCAGGGAGTGTTTCCAGGGAGACACCAGACCTGTCAATATGAACGGGACAGAAATGACCAGAGTACCCCCCTCTGTGCTTGCGCAGGCGTCCCTGCTGTGTGGAATATGATTTGTGATGGTTTTGCCTCCGGTTTCCATGTTTCATGAACAGCCATTAGGCTCCACCCCCCTGGCAAACTCAGGCCCCATTCCTGAGACCATAAACGGTCACATTAAGGAATCCGCTACAGCAGACTATAAAACACTCCTTGAAAAGGGTGCTGAAGTGCGTCAGCACTCAGCAGCATGAGGCACAGAAATTTGTCAAAACACACGCGATAGGGCAGACAGTGGTTTGCAGCTGTGAGACAGCCAATAGCTGCTTGACAATCCAAGATTTTTACAGTGCTGCAGGTGTACTGTAGGCAGTCGGAGCTGAAACTGTTTTCTCTACATTAGTGATGGAGCCATTTCAGGTGAACACATGGTGACTCTTGCAAGCCAGTCAGCCTCCTCCTCACCTCCCACGATGCTAAGGGTCCTCAGATTCGCCTGCTCGCATGCAGGTCGTCATCTTGCTGCCTGTCTGACCTACGCCTATTCACGGGTCATATTAAACAGTGTGGCCAAACTATCCAAACCACTGAACATTTACCATTTGAAAAATGTATCGTTTTGTTCCAGCAATAGAGACCTATCCGTTTTCCCAGAGAATCCGACCATTTTGAATCCAGGACAATCTTGACATCACATGTAAAAACATGGTCATGTGACGCACTGCCGCCAATCACCACAGATAAGCAGCTTCTGTACAGCTGATTGAAAACGAGGAAGCCAAGCAGCTGACCGTCTGCGAGACGCGCCCCCCCCCACTGTTTGCAACACTGCGACCAGCTACATCTGGGTTCCTACTTTTTTTTGTTTTAATGACTCAGACAATCTGTCGATTTTGCCTTGTCTGGGTCTAATATTCGGTCACAGTGTTTGTTTGTTCACTAGACTGACCCCAGACTGCCCTGTCTCCAAAGGCCAAAGTCTGCCCATCCAGAAAGCTATGTGGAGTTTCCCATTGTGTGTTTGTGCCTGTTGCCTGAGCCAGTACCCTTCTCTGAAAGCAGCTGATGAGCACGGTGGGTTTATCTGCTGGGGGCCCAGCTTCTATAGTACAGAACACATCCAGGGCAAATGCTATGGCCGCTCATCAAGATTCCCATGATGCACATTCACTATGAGGTCCCCTGTCACAACTTCACAAGCTCATAGAATAGCCCTGGTCCTGCCCTGGCATGGCCAGGACAGCGTTCCTGTGCTCCAACGGATGACAGAGTGGCAGAAGGGGGGGGGGCTTTCTACCACGACCATTCCAGCCCGGCTCATGATCCAAGAGTCTTATCGTGTTTCTAAAACGGTCCTGGCGAATCTGCCACAGAAAGCTGAGGCGGAACGGATACAAGTAGCCCTTAATGCAAGGCCTCCCATCTCCAGGCCTCCCATCTCCAGGCCTCCCATCTCCAGACCTCCCATCTCCAAAGACCTCCCATCTCCAGGCCTCCCATCTCCAAAGGCCTCCCATCTCCAGGTTTAAGCCACCTGCTGGTTACTGCTTGCTTTTAAGAGGATCCGATAGAGACAAAAGTCTCCTGCGGACCTGGTCTCCAGAGATTACTCTGCTGGGCCTTGAATCTGCCTCAAGAGGACCTCTAGCATGCCCCCCCCCCCCCCCCCCCCACAGAAACCCTGGCACACCTGAGTGAGAAAGTGGTCACAAAGAGCTTGTGTTTCCTTAACACTTAAATAGTAAACACACTAACTTTAGTAACATTTGCACTATTCCAATTAAACCCCACCTGCAGCTGCTGTTCTTTGTCTCCTTCTAACTCCTCCCAGGTCTCTGCTCGTCATTCCTCCTGATCACCCCCTTTCTCCAGCCCCCCAGGCGGATTACAAGCCCCGCCTTCCCTCCCGACTTGCACCTCAGCGGCCTGATGTCTTACCATTTGACCTGGACGTAAATGACTCTGGTGACCTCGGTGACCCCTCACTGACTCCGTTAACCCTAGAGAAATGAGGAGCATCGCACCGCGCCCCTCATCCTCTTACTGCTGTGGCCTTTCATCATGCTGATCCGTGACAACACAGGGCCAGATTTGAGACCTGGAATAAAAAAAAAGTGCATTTTCGTCAGAAATGGCCACGCATTTCTGAGGGTGGGGTCAGACCAGAGCAGAGGGCACTCGCAAAGGTATTAAATGAAGGCCAGTTTAAGCCCCCCCCCCCATAACTTCACATTAATCTCTTTAAATCAACACTGTAAAAATTCTCACTGTTAATCCAGGCTGCAAGTGTGGTCGTGACCCTGGAGGTGACCGTCTGCCGGCTCACGCTGGCTGCCGCCCTTTCGTCTGCCGCAGCAATCAGCCGTTACACGCAATCCTGCGGCGTCCCTCTCAGCCTGACCTGTCCCCCATTTTCCAATCCTACCCAGGAACAGCCGCTGTCTCTCGCCATCACACGCTGAGCTTCGTGAATGACTCATTAACGCAGCTTGAGAAGGCCCACCCTCAGCCTACATATGGAATGTATTATGCAGTAAAGGGGCCCAAATTTGCCCGGCTCTCTTTCCTACAGCTTCCCGACACGGGCGAAACATGAACACTTTAATGAAAAAAGCTGCACCATAATGGTGCTCCTGTTTATTTTGTCAAGAAACTGATCTCACTCAGTTGCATTTCTTGGTTTCAGACACTGAGGACTGAATGAGGATTTCAGTGTCTGTGACTTCAACCTCCTTAACGCCCCCCTCCCCAAAAAAAACAACAAGCAGCAGCAGAGTTTCTAGGACCTGTCTGGGTTCCTCAGCGTCCCGTCAGCCAGAAAGTGAAGGGCAGCTCACCACAGATCCATGAAAGACTCCTTTGAATGCCAGGCAGTGCCAAGGGACCAGGAAATATCTTATAAAAGGGGGGGTGGGGGGGAGCTCGCAGCCAAACCGCGGGGGACACCGACAGACTGGCCTCTTGGGGTGTGGCCAACAGGACGACTCTTAGGTCAAGGCTCACTGAGGGGACATAGTCCTGTTAATCATTCTGCGGTCAGTTGCCAGTGCAAAATCATGCCGGGAGTGACGCAGAGAAGAGCAGCCTGTTCCAGGGTCAAACTGCAATTCCCCAAACACACAATCAATCTACTGTGCCTTAAGAAAACAGAGATGTCATTTTTTGGCCATGAATATACCTACACAAAGACCAAACGCTTATAAATATTAGCGTTCCGGTAATGTGGGCCGACCGGGACCCGGTGTGGGACCAGAGAATGGGTGAGATCCAAAGAGCCGACGGGATCGAGTGACTGAGGCGCCTGATCAGAGACGGAAAACAAAGGGAGAGATTTCACACCAGTGCCCGCCCCCCCGCTCAGCCCACAGCAGCGATTTAGCTTTTAATTAAAAGTCAACGGAAAACAGCAGGACAGAGTGCCAAGTGTCTCCCTTTACAAGACAAACAGCCAGGGGCACCCCCCTCTGAAAGGGGATCAGCAGCGGTAACGCAAACGCAGAGATCGCGTTCCATGTCCCCCGCAGAGTTTGTTTTAGTGTCAAACCCCGACATGTCTGCTCACCCCCCCCCACATAGAATGAAGGAGTGAGAGACATCACTAAACTGAGAGTCCCCCAAGAGTCATGAGTCTGTCATGGTGCTTCAGGCTATGGTAATCTGCAGTATTCCTCCTTTCATTTTCCCAGAATCCACCTCTCAGTTCCAGGCGATCTGTGATTCCTAATAACTCTGACCATGATAATAAAGTTGCGGCACTTCTCATCTCTTTCCGAAACCCACACGCATAATTACAGAGCAGCCGTTTCCGATCGACGGGGGCCAATCCGTCAGCACTCGGTTGCTGAACATTAATGATCCTGCTCTCCAAGGCTGTGCCCCCTCCAAATAAGACAGAGTGGGGGCTGAACTTGTATTGCCAGGTGTCAAAGGAAGACTGTTTTATAACCCAGAAAAGCCACAGTCCAAACCCCAGGAATGCTCACAATGTCCACATCACCAGTTATTGAGGAACCCAACTGAATCGTTGTCTGGGCTGAAATGGTCACACAGGGGTGATGCAAACCAGGCTCCAAGGCAACTAGGCCACTGGTTGGGAAACTGGTACCAAGGAGCCCATTTGGCCCACTTGGCCTAACTTGCCACACGGGGCTGATTCTGCATTGGACCAGTCCCAGGTCACATCAGAGTAACTGGGCTGCTCCATGTCCCAGCAGAAAGTGGACTTTGGTGCAGGGTTTCTCCTTCCATGGTGGCTGAAGCTGTCCCATGTGTACGGGGTCTAAAGTCCATCTCAGTGTGCGCCAAACAGGTACCACCTGGGCCAGACTAAAGGGCTAAATTCAGGGCTGACCTGCATGCCGCTAGCCATGTTGAGGAGTTCTGCCCATTCTCCAAAGCCACGGGCTTCGCTCGGCCTGTCCAGCAGGGGGCACCGGCAACAGAGCTCAGCTTGTGATTATAACACGAAGGGTCAGGCCTGGGAGCATCTAGCCACTGAGGACTCTCTCCTATTTGGAGTTCGGCCTTCGCACAACGGCCTCTCTGTACCCCCCAGGCAAAGGCCCTTTGTACACCCCTTGGGGGAGCGCACCCTAATTATATCCTTCAGTACATCGGTCAAGGTCAATCTCAAGATAGCAAAGCATGACTCAATTCTGTGGGGAAAAGAATAATGAATAATTCTCTTAGCAAAAGACCACTGGAAAGAACCCTTGAATTCCTATTATTTAATTTTTTTTAATCGAGCAGGCATCTTACATACCTTATTACCTTCACACACTGCCCAAGCGAAATGTTCATGTTTAACCTCACTGACAGGCTTCCTGTGGCCTGCCGACTCTCCTCAGTTGATACTCAAATGACCAGTAAATGCTAATAGCAAGCACCCTCTGGAGAACATTCCAGAACAACCACACAAACAGCGTGATGTCACAGCGCAACACCCCGTCGCTGGGGCCGACTACAGCTGCATATAAGAGAGGGAGGGGATTCCGGGCTGTCAGTCACTCACTAAGGAGTGATAAAGATGCAGGGGTTTGTCTTCTTGTTTTTCTGTTCTTCTCCATGAGCATCTCTCCCTGAGGGGGGGGGGAGGGGGGGACACATAAAACACTTGACTGCCTAGCAACCGAATCACAATGGCAGCTGAACTCTCACAAACATCTGACCTACATAATCCAGGCCTTCTGATCTCTCAATCAACAGGAGTGATGACAGGGGTCCATGAGCGCGTCGCTCAGGCCGCAGGGGGTGGTGATGGGTATGATATTAGCACTGTTAGCAATAGTAAAGTGTGGGGGGGGGGGGGGGGGAGTGTATGTGTGCATGCGCATGGATCTGCATGGATCTGCATGGATCTGTACATCCTGTTTGTGAGCATGGATTTATCAGAGCAGACTCCCTTTGTGTGTATTTTGTACATTCAATTAACTGGCTAATTACTGCTCTGTTTTGAATCAATCTATAGAATAGATTTACTGACTTACTAATTTAATAAAACCTTGGTAATTGTCAGTATCTTTCTTGGACCTTGTGGAAGAGTGTTTCCCTGAAAGTCACTGATCTTTTTTTTTTTCTTTTTCACATGCCATCATAATGTTTTGTGTACTACAAACTTTTAACACTTAACTCACGTGCTACTTGGAGAAATTCCTAGAGGAGAGCCCTGGTGTCACTCTTTGGGTGCTGGGGGGGCCTGCTTTATGGCCTTAGAGCAGCATCTCTCAACTGGGCCAGCACCCCACCCCCCCCACCGATAATTTTTAATGACTTTTGGTTGTGACTTTATGGCCAAGGACTAAAGTGGATCTGAAAGATAAACCAGTTGAAAACCACTGTTTTAGAGAGATATGCCACCCCCACCTTCAGACCAGCAGTAAGGGCATCCTGTATCTAACCAGCTGGCAACCTTGGGTCGGGTCCTGGCCGGGTCTGGCTGTGCAGGAATGGCAGCGCCGTTAACACTGGGGGTGATGCACATACACACACGCGCGCGCATGGCAGGCCTCATAGCGATGGCGTGCCAGCGTGTGCCGGGAACTGCAGGCCTTTCCAAAACAAACAGAGATTTAATGGGGTATCGAGCCGGGACATTAGAAGCTGCCGGGCAGGAGATGTGGTGTGCGCGGCTGGAGACAAACAAAGCAAGGTTAATTATGGGAGAGAGAAATTCAACACCACCCATGCAGAGAAGCTCTCTTCGGTTCTGTTTAACAGACATTAACAGACGGCTGACTGGTGCAGAGAAACCAGGGACCCCACTAAGAGTAAGCTGCTCTGGTCTGGAAGATCACAGAAGACAGGAAACCTAACCATGCTTGTAAAATGGTTATACAAATGGCTGTAAATCTGGTTGTTATGCTTTCAAACATTCTTTTGATATCCAGTCCTAGATAAGAAACCCGAGTGCCACTCTGCCCTTATTAAACAGTTTCGTGTTAGAAAACCCTGGCGATGTTAGAAATGCAAATCCAGCACCAACAGCCCAGTTTAAGGGTCAAACCAGACCAGCAAAACAGCAAAGCACCATGGATCAGTCACCTCCAGTCTCTCCACAATGGCCTATCAGTGCCGTCTCAACGTTTGCAGTATAAAGTGTAGATAACTTAATAAAAATGGATGGATCGCCGCATAAAAGCAAACAATTCTGACTGGAGAAACATGGCTATTAGGAGCTGGTCTTAGCAGAAATGACAGATGCACATCCATCCATCCATCATCCATAACTGTTTATCCTATTCAGGGTAGCGGTGGATCTGGAGTCTATCCAGAAGGCTATTGGCATAAGGCAGGGAACAATCCGGGATGGGGAGCACCAACCCATCGCAGGGCACACACACACCATTCCTGATAGATGCACATCAGCGATTGAATCTACTCATGGGTGATGTCTCCTGACACACACAGATTCGAAACTTAAGATCACAAAAATTTGTCATGGTTCGATTGAACGGAAGTAAACACCAAATCGTGGACAAGACAGGCATCACACAATACACGCTGTTAACCGCTTATGTAATATAAAGCACAACTTCTTTGCAAGCAATCACAGTGTTTGGGTGGAAATTCAAACGGGAGAAACCTAAAGATGGTGTGAACTGGTGCACAGGACAGAGCTGTCTAACATACACTTCACAGCACATTTAAACACTATTTCCTTACTGGAGTCCTAGTTTCACGAACTGCGATTTACATGCATCGGCCACTGCAACCAAATAAGACAAAGACAGACGGACAGACTTACACACCTGCTCATCAGCGTTTGTGAGTTAATAGTCCAAGTAGCTGCAAACAGGGCAGTAATATTTCAAAAATATAAAATTTTTATTAAGGCACTTATTTTCGCTGTAGGTTTCAAAATTAAGGTTTTACAAGAAGTGTATATACACAATACATACAAACGGCAGACAAATTAAATACAGAATAAATAAAATGTAAATTTTTAACATTTATACGTGTTCTTTTTCTACAATTTCGGCAGAATGTTAAGTTTATTCTTTTGAAATCCAATTTCTTGTGTCCAACTGCAAACAAGCACGGTGTCTTTCACAAACCACTAATATCTGTACTTTCGACTTGAGAGAAATATTGTACATTTGTCTATATTGTTTCTATTTTGGATTATAATAAATGAGTCATTTTGACGTCAGCAGTAAACAAAGCAGGAAGTCCGGTAAGTTCCATGTACAGCTATGTCAGATTTAGTCCAGCCCCGTGGTAAGTCAAGTCTCCTTGAAGATAAACACAGTCCACCAGCCAGGGGCTCCTTGACCAATCACACGTGCGCAGGGCAGTCTGAGTACGGCTCCGCCTTGCTTACGGGGAGCAGCACTGCAGGTCCTTTGTAGTGGCAATGCATGCTGCTGCAGCTGACCCCACCGCAGGGCTTCCGGTGAGTTCTCGCCTCCATCTTCCTGCTGCACAGGCTCTGCCAGGCCTGCAGCGTCTTGGAGCTCCAAACCCACACCCCGCTGGTGATGCCCACAACCAGGGACATGAATATTTTGAGCATGAACACCGTCACTGCGGGCAGCGAGGCCCCGAGGGAGCAGTCCTCGCTCCTGTGACCTCGGGAACGGAAACACTTGCTGGAAAGTCCCCTGAGCTTCCAGTGCTCCATGTTGAGCCTCTCGTAGAAGTAGCAGATGATGACGCAGGTGGCCGGCACGGTGTACAGGACGGAGTAGACGCCGATCTTCACCATGAGCTTCTCCAGCTTCTCGGTGTTGGTCCCCTCCGTCTTCATGATCTTCCGGATGTGGAAGAGGGCCACGAAGCCAGTCAGGATAAAAGAGGTACCGACGGTGAGATAGCAGACCAGCGGGATGAGGACGAAGCCCGTGAGGGCATTGACGTCCATGCTGCCGACGTAGCACAATCCCGTCAGCTCGTCGCCGGCCACCTTCCTCATGGTGAGGATGATGATGGTCTTCATGGCTGGGATGCCCCAGGCGGCCATGTGGTAATAGCTGCTGTGAGCTTCGATGGCCTCGTGACCCCACTTCTTGCTGGCTGCCAGGAACCACGTCAGCGTGAGCACCACCCACCAGATGGAGCTGGCCATGCCAAAGTAGTAGAGGATGAGAAAGACGATGGTGCAGCCTGTGCTCTCCAGCCCTTCCTGAATAATGTACAGCTCACCATTTTCCCGGTCGCAGGCGATGTTCTCTGCGCCAGACACCGATCGGATGATGAAGGCCACGGAGTAGACATTGTAGCACATGGACAAGAAGATGATCGGCCTCTCGGGATACTGAAATCGGGGTGGGTCCAGGAGGAAAGTCAGCACCGTGAAGGCAGTGGAGATGAAGCACAGGGTGGACCACACGGTCATCCAGATGAATGCAAAATCCTTGTCCTCTCTGGACCAGAAGACATCCACCGCAGAGGAGCAGCGTGGAGCACAGGACCGGCTCTTCTCCACGTACTGGAACTTTTCTGGGTTCTCGCAGGACCCCAGGCTGCCGGGGGGGTTCAGCTTTCCAGTGACAGCCTGTCGGGGCCTGGGGGGTACAGGAAGCATCCCTTCGCCTTTCTTGGTCTCAACCTTGGTACCGTTTTCTGGGGCCTCCATGCACAATGCGTTGGGGTCGTTCTTGGTTGGCAGCCTGGAGCAGTTCAGTGAGTCGGGCCAAGAGAAGCTGAATTTCTCCATGATGGGAGAGCACTTCTCACGGGCCTGCTCACACATGGGCCGGCAGGCAGGGATGGAGGTGGACACTTTGTCTGTGCACATGGGGGCATAGAGTGAGCAGAGGAAGAAGCCCAGGTGCGGCTCACAGCCATATGCAACCAGAGGGGCAAACTCGTTGAGCTTGATGCCTGCCTCCATCTGATCCTCATGCCCCATGAAATTGGGCATCCTAGTCATGTTGTACCCAATGCCCTTACACATGGGAATGACAATGGGCTCACATTTTGCCTGCCTGCCAAGCTCTATGTCATACATCTCCAGGCTGGAGTCCGCCACCACAAGCTGACACCAAAGTAAAAGCACCATCTTCAAATAAAAATCTCCCATGGTCAATGTTGTTAATGAAAATGTACAAAATGGGAGGTTGATTTAGGGTATTCCATGTAGAGCAAAAAGTTAAATCAACGCAAAAAATACACCGTTATTTCAAAGCGATTTTGCTCTGCGCGGTCCTTCCTGAGAAGGCAAGTTACAACATTCGTGTTACTCCAGCATATCTTCCTTCTGTAAAAAAAAAATAACAGTAGAAATATCGAATCAATTCCTTAAAAACCAACAACAAATATTTACAACTAATTCGAGAAAAAAAAAGGTCGAGGGTTGTAGATTCGCGACGGGACGTATGTGTTTTACTGCAGAGCTCCGAAGTGAAAGAGAGACTCACTCTTAGTGCGTGAATCCTGGACGAGGCAGCCGGTGCCTGGAGAGCAGCGCTCCAACAAGCTCGTCCTTATGCTCATTTCATACTCGACGTCTCGTCCTAAAATTTCACCTAAAAGTTCATATATAAGCCTAATCGGAGTCAACACGTGTTTGGATTGCAGCAGTTCACTATATCGGACGCATTAAGCAGAGCTGACCGGCCCATCCGTGGCCATCGCCGCGAACACTGAGCGTGTGATTCTCGGCGCGGTGGGTCGCTCCTCCTGGACTGACCAAAATAGGCGTTTTTAAACCAGCCCGCACACACCCGCCCGAGGCGCCTTCAGTCACACGCTCCTCCGCATTTTGTTTAATTGGTGCGTTTGCAGCCAGCCCACTGTCCTCGTGCTGCAGTGACGTTTTAAAACTGTAAATGCAGTTAGTGGATGAACGTATTTAAAGGTTTAGTGTTTTAGATACGTTCCATTAAATCCTATGATGAGTCCTGAATACATGGCTTGGGAAATAACTGGGCAAATGTTTAAGTATTTTCAATAAAAATTAATAACATTTATCCCAGCTAATGATGCTTCACTCTAGGAACGTTTGCCGAATGTTACAATTAAGGTATGTAAACGTTCAAAGTGTCCAGTTTTCCTGATGTTCACAGAACTTTATCCCGCTACGACAAACACTAGCCTACAACTAAGGGCAGTGAGTAACACTGCAAACCTGTAAGGTACTGGGCTCAAGGCTGGACGGTGCATTTGAGTATACACATGTTGGACTTTCATAAATTACGTTTTATTATAAATCTTTATTTCAACATTAACTATGTTCAAATGATGCTCAGAAAATAAGGTTATCGTGTTAATATTGACAGAACCTTTGTTAAAATGTAAAATGTGAAAATACTGTTCCATTAACGTTACAGTTAGAACCTTATCTGCCAAATTTGAGACCTTTAAGCGAAAGTTCTATCAACAGGTTATAATCAGAGACAATAGATACAGTCTCTTAATTAAACTTCGCCCAACCGTTGTAAAAAAAATAAAAAAGCTTGTATAACTCAAAATGTGTAAAATTGCCGAAATGCAGCTGTATTAGTGTTGTAATATACCGAGGGGTCATGACTGGGTCAAATACCAATTATAAATATTAATCACTAGTCAAATCACGCCAAACTCGTTTTTACATCTGGAAGGTCTGCATGTTCTTTATCCTGGTCAGGGATCTGCATTTGCGTAAAATATGTCTATCGTGCCAAAGTATTCTATTTACACCAGAGAATGCAATTGCAACACTGTTTTATTGAGTTTCCAAGTAGAAGTAGGCAGCAGAATTTACGGTTTTCACTTTTTGCCCTTCCTTCAGATATGTGTAATTTCGCCATGGATAATCCTCCCGACTCGGGCTTTGCAGATACAGGGCTGCTCACACCTGCTCTGCCATTCCAGGTGTCTTTTCCTCCGAAGGCCCGTTGTGGTTTTTATAATGCAGAAGAGAACAAAGAGATTAAGTTACCTAACCCATACGTGTGTGTCTGACACTTGTGAGACCGCCTGGATATGTTCCGACAACAGTAGATTCATCAAACTGGAACAAACTGAAGAAAAATACTTTGACATCCCCGAGGACTTTCCCACAGAACCAATAAATTCGCATGCAATCGTATCCATGCCATTAGGCTACAGGAGGAAGTTTATCATCCAACAGCTTCAAAATATTCACTTCTTTGGCCATCGCCCAACAAAGTCTCTTGATAGAAAATAAAGGCAGAAGAAAACAATCGCGCAACTGCAACACAAATACGGTTCAACTGTGGCTCAGATGAGGGGGGAGAATCTGTTTCCATCTAGTGGCCGTGCTGAGTAGTGCAGCGTGTCCGTCCGACCGCCGCAGATTCGACAGTAAGAACCGCGTCAAAAGTGGATATTAACGACGCTACTCTGCAGACGCGCTAGAACAAGTCCTGTATGCCTAGATTAAAGCTGATTATGAGAAATCTTTGCTCCAGTTCATGTTTCAGGAGTTATTTACCGTCTCGTTGTATTGCTGTGACAAAAGAAAGAGTCGTATCGGGCTTGCTGCTGCAGATGAAATAGAAACGGAAAACAGACTCATGGTTCAGCTGTCACTAAACGAAGGCTTGCGGTGCTGTATAATCTTCTACATATTTTTCTTTCATTTGAATATAATTTTCTCCACACACCATTAAAGTATATAGGGAATGACTCGGAGAACTTTATATACTGGTATGATTTTCCCAGGTGGAAAAGATGTAACAAGGTGTAACTTAAAAATAAATGAATAACCAAGTGTAGACTGCAGTGATTGAATTCTGATGTTACAATATAATCACTTTATGAGATCAGGGTTAAACTCCCTTCATCTGAAATGTGGAACTGAAATTGATCTGGCACGATAAGGAAATGCATTCCTGAAAAATATCAAGGTGGCATGTGTTTATAGGTTACTGCCAAAAGCTGCACATCAAAACCTACATTGATCCAGGAGTCCACAACCTGTGTTAACGTTGTAGGGGGTCTAGGCAAATCTTCTGGTTATGTCAGTAAGATGCCCAGCAAGCCTGATCAGGGGAAGCAGTTAGATAGATGAACAGAAAGATCAGTAACAGCACTTAGTAACAACTAATTTTCTTCCATTGTTTTATAGTTTTATAGTAATTTTTTATCTGCTGCCGTGTAGTGGCCACTGTCGATTGCGCCTTTGTTTGCAGTTGTATTCTGGAAAATGTCGAAATGCTTTAAAATGATAATTGTCTAGCAAAAATGAACTCAAAATGTTCAGCGTGGTTTTTAGCTGCCGAGAGCCTGAGCATCTGAAGGAGGAAACCATGATCGTCCATCCAGGGTCTGAAACCAGCGTCTGAAACAAGGAGTTTATACATGCTACACCTGCCTGTTTACAGGAAGCTTTTATCCAAAACAACGTACAAGTTTTATTATAGCAGGGCTGCTATTGGGACTATTTGGGACTTTTCTATACTGAGACTATTGAGTGTGTGTTCTTAACCACTACACCACCTGCTGCCCAGCTCTAAATACATGCACAGAATGGTAGCCTGGGACAGGGACAGTTAGTCTGAAACGAGTTAACAAAGATTAACCTGTTGGGGGCACACAAAGAGCCTCTGAAAGGAGCTGACTCTGTTGGACACGCCCACATTATTGGGCTTCATATAATGTCAATATGAAGAAGAGACAACTGCTGAGGTTGAGTCTCTTTTGGCTCTTTATGCAGGGCTTGTCTCTCGTGTGACGCGGAACACTATTATCCAAATTTGTGGGAAGAGGAGAGAGCGGAGAGAGCCACAGGTACCTGAACCCTGAACATTAGTCTGGGTTAATCTGAAAAAACCTGAGATCACACACAAGAGGTTAGGCAACATGTGACAAAAGCATGTTGGCAGAACCCCATCTCGAACCCTGAGCCATTGGACCATGAGATCAGCTTATGGACAGGAGGATTACACAGCATTATTTGGGAGGCCGGCCGCTCCCTCTGCCGAGTGGATGCCTGGGCTGAACATGTTATGGTCATTGGTCCTGTCTGAGATTATTAAAAACAAAAAGTTATTTTCTGCCTGAAGAAATGGGAACTTGAAGCAATAAAATAACCGGCCAGCTTCACAAAACCTTTTACTAGCGGACCTGAGGTCACAGACAGGGTGCTATTCAGCGGAGCCCGGCGTGGATGTGGTCGGGTTTCCATCCAGCCGATGATCAGAAAGTCTCAAGGTCGGCTCTGTTTCCGCCATCGGAGATGATGGCACACGTGCGGCTCCCTTCGGTCTGGATGGCAGGCAGACGCGCCATGGGCAGCCAGCTGAAGGCCACCATTAATGAAGGCCACGCTGTTCCAGAGAGAAGAATCCTGGACGCTCAGGCCTGGGGTGCTGGGGGCCAAGGACACCACATATTTTTGGGATAAACAGAAGGGGGGCATGCAGTGTCTCGACGTTAAGGTGTAGAGATAGGGAAGTGAGCCAAGAGTCTGCAAAAGAAACAGCTAGTTTATGAAGGTTGGACACTGCAAGCTCCCTCAGTCTCCAGGCATTTCTCTTGGGGTAACTAACCTCACTACAGCAGGGAAGGAGTCATTGGCCGGAGCTAGGTGGGAATGGGTGGGGCCATGGAGAGAGGGCGGGAGTAGGTACAGAGGGGCGGGGCTGCGATGGCATCTGTAGCCAGAGCATCCGGCTGCTCTCATCCTAACAGCCCACTGCAGGCCCTGTAACACAGGATGAGCATCGGAGGGTTAAACTGACCCCACACCGAGGAAAGGGAAAGTTTAAAATACAAAACTCTGGATATGCTGGGAATTTGCAATGAAAACACCTGTGATTCCATAATATGGTGCAAAACCCCACAATGACTGAGGCATGCTGGTGGGGAAGATTCTCCTCACCAAGGATATGTCAGTTTTTCTTGCTGGGTTTGTTCTGACATGACACACTCAGACTTATCTCACTATAACATTTCCTGTTCTTTGGTTTATTTACCGCATCTTCAGTTAGAACATTTTAAGCATCTTTTAAATGATCTTATAACCGTCTCTGTTCAGGCATGCCTCTGTTTTTGCAGGTTACCTTTACTCTGTACATCAGGGGTTTGCAAAAAAAAAAAACCCTATATTTTTCCATGACCCCTTCCATTTGTGTGTCCAGATTGCATTTGAAAGAAATGGGAATGGCCCATCTATCTCGCAGGGGGATCCACTGCCAGCTCCTCAACCCAGGAATTCTTGCACAAAGTAAACCAGGAAGCCCAACTGTATGTGGACATTCTCCACATCTGCTGGACAGGAGACTGATATTAAGGTTTAATGTTGAACCCGTTTAACCAGTTTGACCCCCATCCTGCCCCTGACATCACTTTAACCCTCGCTGGTCACACCTCCCTCCCTCATTTGGTTTTACCTTCATCCAGATCATGATGTCGGGCTTCTCCTCTGAGCCACAATCAGCCTCATTCCAGCCCACACCACCCTCAGCATCACCCCCCCCCCCCCCCATCGCTGAGGAATTCGATTATTGTCCCCATTCCCGGGGGACAAAGGGTCCGGTGTAGCTGTAAGCATCTCTTTACTGGGACCGTATGTGAGGATCTGAGGAAGGCAGCAGCGAGGGGATCGATATGGCCAGTGTGAAGGCACCCTGACACCAGGAAGAGAGGCAGGATGGGACAGAGGGGGACAGGCTGGGGACAGAGAGAAGGATGGATGAGTGTGTGTCTGATGGGGGACACAGCCCCTGCGACTGAGGGGCACTGCTAGCACAGGTGAGCGACAGAAACCCCTGGCCCTGTCACCAAAAGCATGACTACAGCTTGTACTTATTCATTCTGCACACAACAGTCCAATAAACAGCAGACGATAAGGGAAAGATACGGTGAGGTGGAAATACAACGGAGAGACGGAAGCCAGAGTAAACTCAGTGAAAGGAGGACAAAAGGAATGATTATCCATCAGACACAAACAGCTGTTAGCAAGCAGCTGAGCTCTGATGTCAGCGGCGGGGTGGAGTCATTAGGGAACCTTAAATTCGTGGCCAGTCGTGTGTCCTGAAAGGGTTAAAAATATATGATAAGTATGATGCTTCAAGTTACAGCTTCTGCAGGGGAAATTAATAATTTGGTGTGATATTACTGAGACAGTGCTGCCGGGTGCCACCGGAGCGGCGCTACGTGGTGCTGAGAGGAGGGTGGGGGGGGGGGGGCTCCTTTGTCATGGCCATTGTTCTCTGTGTAGATATGTGTTGTGGAAACTTGAGTCCAGACACGGATATGGCGAGACAGGGGGAAAAAAAAAAAAAACACACACACACACACACACACACAAAGAATCTTGCTATTTGTGTGTGACTGTCAAAGACCCTTTGATTCAGCCACATGGCCACCCCCAGATTTTAGTGTTTTCCTTGGAGCTGTCAGCTCACTCGTAGTTCTGGGTTCCCAAATCACTGTCATTAAAAAGCCTCTTTTAGCCCCTACCCTTTTCTGGGCCCCAGTGGTATGGTCCAGCATATCTGACGGCCCCTAATTTAGGTTGCTTAGTCTGCCCTGCTGAGATATAAGGTCTGACCCAGTTTGAACAGCCTTTAAACAAACAGATAAGGAGGGAAACGGACGGCCTCAATCTTGCTGTGACCTCCGTACTGAAAACGGCAGCTGAATTCATCCAAATAGCAGAAGTGTGTGTTAACCAACTGCCAAAGTGTTCAGGTAGAGTGGAATCCTGCAGCCTGCCATGGGACGTCAACCAGGAGAATGAATCTGTCATTCATTTAACTTCTTCCATAACAACCTTCCATAGAAACTACCCATACATACCGCTGGATATTTTATTGAAGCAATTAAGTACCATACTCAAGGGTCCAACTGAATCCCCTGGTTTGACTTTCACTGGGATGGGCCATACATCCTGGGCCCAGAGAAACAGCCAGCCTCCTGCCCCTAGCTCACTTTTCCACCCTTCTCCTCACTTCCAGTGGGGAGGGGCTCCTCAGCTGCCCGGACCTGCCCCAGATGCTGTCGATAGCAGCTGCCCCACTATCTGATGGCACTTTGTGAACTTGGATCCCTCTGTAGACCTTCCTGGCGCCAGGAGAGAGGTGAGGGGGGAGGGGGGAGGGGGATGGTGGGGGGGGGGGGGGCTCACAAGGTCCCAGAACTGACGTCTCTCCAGACAGCCTTGGCGGAAGCCAGAACACTTAATAATGATTATAGGGATCATTTTCTGTGCAAAATATTATCCCCACATGGAGATCAGGAAAGCATGGCCTAGGGACAGGCATTATGCAACACTCCATTACTGCCAGCAGAATCGCATTTTATAATTGAAAGAAAATCACGTATTAATTACACTCAACGATTCATAACTGTAGATGTATGAGGCACCAACAACAGAGCAATATTTCACAGCAAGCTGACACAGACGCAGTTTCGGACGCAGATGGTGAATGGCAGCCGTGAGCACCGTGCATCATGTGGTCCTGTGGCTTTTACAGGCCATTTATTAATTACAGCTTTCCGATTCTGGGCAGAGCCGCCATTCTGCTCGGGAAGATGGTGGAGCTTCAGGAAATGGTGTGAAGCTTCCAGAAAGCTTCAGACTGACTGGCTGAGATGAATGTGCAAATGGGGCAGAGATCCACACTCAAGGGTCCAACTGACTGAACTGACTTTCACTGGGATGGGCCATGCATCACTGGGATGTGCCATGCGTCACTGGGATGGGCCATGCACCACTGGGATGGGCCATGCACCACTGGTATGGGCCATGTATCACTGGTATGGGCCATGTATCACTGGGATGTGCCATGCACCACTGGGATGGGCCATGTATCACTGGGATGGGCCATGCACCACTGGGATGGGCCATGCACCATGCATCCTAGGCCCAGAGAAACAGCCAGCCCCCACCGCCCCCAGATCAGACCGTCACACTGCCCTCTGCAAGCCTCCCCCCCCATAGGACTCTATGAGCCCAAATCCTTTGTACATCATGAGGTGCCTTCCATTTTATTGATTCCAGGCAAGACATGGGACGCTGAGGAATTTGATTATTGTGCCCTTTCCCGAGGAACGAAAGGGTCCGGTGTAGCTGTAAGCATCTCTTTACAGGGACTGTATGTGAGGATCTGAGGAAGGCAGCAGCGAGGGGATCGATATAGCCAGTGTGAAGGCACCCTGACCCCAGGAAGAGAGGCAGGATGGGACAGAGGGGCGGGTCGAGTTTACAACTGTACCACACGTTTACACATTAGGCTTCACGTGGCCCGGAAGGTCTGCGAACCTGCCGGCCTCCGTCATGACTTATCAACCAGAAGGTAACAGGAAGTGACTATCACTCCTGATCCACAGCCCCCGGCTCTCACCCCCGGCCCACAGCCCCCGGCCCTCACCCCCGGCCCACAGCCCCTGGCCCTCACCCCTCCATTATCCATTCCCTGACCACTTGACAGAGCAGTGAAGCCCCCAAATTAAACTGCACAAGCGTGTGAAATCCGATTTGCTTCTGCCTTCTGAGGGTATACCTATCCTTATGGGGCCCACTCATTCACTTCTATGGGAAAAATGCTAATGCTAACTATGACAACCTTAACCCCCACCCAGCCCTAACCATAACCATAACCATAAGTAATCAAGCAAAATACAATTGTTTTTGCATTTTTAGTTTTTTCATAGCGGACACCGATTTTTATAAAATAGAGTTTTCCCTTATGAGGACCAAACTGGTCCCCATAAGGAAAAAAAAAACTGATATTTATCACGTTATGGGCACATTGTGTCCCCATAAGGATTGGTATAACCCGCTCAAACACACATGCACACACACACACACACACACACACACACACATTTATATTCATATCTTTGGAGGAACCATCCATTTATTTCTATGGGTGTAACCCTAATCCCAACAATGACAACCATAACCCCAATACAGCTCTAACTTTAACCATAAGTAACCAAATAAAATACAAGACTTTTGGCATTTTTAGTTCTTGCTTGCAGTCACAGATTTTTATAAAATTGAGTTTCCCCTTGTGGGGACTGAAAAGGTGGTCCCCAAATTAACTTCAATAATTTTAATGTAATGTAATGTATGCCTTGAGTGCACACACACACACACACACACACACACACACGCACACACACACACACACACACACACACAGAGCACCCTCTCATCCTCTGCCCCATTCCCAGAAACTGCTCAAAATATAAAAAACAAAAATGTTACTGTTTCACCAAAATGCTTGAAAGCACCTAAAATAAAACTTTAAAACACGGAGATGCTGGGTGATCAAATCTGCTATGAATTACACAGCGGGGTAGAGGTATGTCAGGAGAAAGCGTTCCTTTTACGACCCCCCCGCCCAACACCCCCAACACCCCCATCATAACGTGCCACAGTGAAGAGCCCCTATCGCCTTGTTGCAGAGGCAGGAAGTACAGAAATCACACAAGCATGTTGTCCTACTTTTATCTGGGCAGGAACAGTCTGTTTCTGTCACCTGCTTTTCAGTCTGTAGATCGCATTAGTTTAAACACAATTCAAGGAGCCTCATATTGAATTTAAACACATCTGGACAGGAAAACTGAAAAAAAAAATCATTTTTAAGTGCATTAAATGAAGCAGAACTTTGTTGAAGCTGTTCCATCAGGGCAAACTTACTTCTTACACATGGCAACCATGTGACACAGCCTCTTCCAAACAGCCCTGCCTTTAGAGAGTCACATAGTAGCTGCAGAGCTCACATCAGCCCAGTAGGTGGCGCTCACCTCGCATGGCTCCCTGCTGGTTTCAGTAGCTAATCTCTACTGAGGTCCCAAGGTATGTAGACCCCTGCTCATCATAGAGCTCTGGTTCCTATTGAACAATGAGGTAATGATATAACCAAAAAGCCCCATTGTCAGTATAGTGACCCCCCTCCACCGATACTGAAACTGCACCTGCACGACAAAAAAGGCAATGCTAATTTAGCAGTGAGGGTGCTGATGTGAAACCTTCCCGTGTGAAAGGAGTGTGGTCGGGCACAGCTAGCGTTACCACAGAATACACTTTTGGTGCGCGAGCTTAACCATATATGGCTGAAAAACAGAGTCTGATATGTCATACACTGTAATACTATCTAGTGTAGTCAGAGAGCTTGAAAATGCTGTGAACAAGGACGGGTAGGAAATGTCTTTGAAAGGAGTCATTCACCTACAGTTACCATGATGCCAGCAGTGGTTGAGAAGCTCCCCAGGGCCCTGGTGGATTCCAGAGGAACATCTGGAGAACACACTGTACCAGACATGAGTGCTGGTCCAGGACATAGTCTCCGTCCCGCAACCACTGAGACTATTTGGGAATATTTTTTGCTGATAATACTTCCCTGCACTTCATGCCTCTAATCCAAACTCATCGGTGGCAGTTTCCTGTCAGAACTAAGTTGTCCAAGGAAGATGAACTAGACGGAAGAGCAGAGAGCAAAGCGAGACTGACGTAATGCTTCCAGAGCCCTTACATGTGTAAGCGTGCGTGTGCTAGGACTTCATCTCTCACCTTGCCGCAGCATGTTGTTTTGCCGCCCGTCTGATCTGATCACTTTCCACAGCCATGGGACGGCTTTTCACGTGCATGCTGGGTTTTAGACCTTACGACTCTGTCATAACTCATCAAACCCATCACACAGCTCTTCCCAGGCCTTTTAGTGTTTACTAGACCAAGGGGCCCTTGTGGAAAACTGTACTATGCTTTTAAGAGGTTTCACAGGTCAAACCGCGATCTTCTGGGACTGGCATACAGGCGTTGAAACTACTCTTGGTTAAAGAAAAGGGAGTTTTGTGGTATTCTTACTTATACTCTATATACCACAAAGGGAACGGTGTTTACTGCAGGGGCTGGACTTGATGATGTGAGGCAGGGTGTCGGGTGCATGTACCTGGATAGTGGCATATACCTCACCTCACACCAGCTTGAGAACTGGACTACAGACACTTAGACAAAATGAAGAGGAGCCACTTTTTGGCCTAAAAACTGAGATGAGGTGGCTGAATTAATTAGTACAAAAGAAAATTTGTTCATGGTACATGTCAAATATCAGAATGTTTAAGTTAAACCAGGCTCACCCATCATAAGAACAACACGGCCATCCTCACAATTTCCGAAGCACTTTGGAGACTATTGTTTCCCCTCAATAACATAAATCCAGATGCTGAAGCCAGTCTAAGCCCTTTGGAAGTAAACGCTCACTGCCATTTCTCAGTTTGCATGCATTTTACCTTGAGTCCTGGTGTTGGTGACGCGCTGCCTTTGTCTGTGTTTTGTGGTGGTTGGAGAGGAACACTGGCCCTGCTGAGGGGCTGTCACCAACAGCCACATGTATGGCAGTGACCGATATGTGTGAGGAACGCTAGCGTTGGGAAATAGTTGACTTGCATTTCTAAAGTCATCCATTCTCATTTCAGTCTTGATGGTTCAGCTCCATCCAAAAGACCTTGTGAGAATTCGCACAAGTTTCATAATAATCACCGACGAATAATTCATATATGTTTTTAGACCTTCCATAAAGTTTAGGTCTGTGCGTACCTTCTGCAGGACAGAGGAAACGCATTCCCGTGACCAGGAGTCATACAGGAGTGTGTCATTCTTAAAAATCCAGCTGACTAGTACGTAAAGGCGCTTGGCTGCGATGCTGCAGAATCCGATCCCGGCTTCCTGCTCTCGAAGGGTCTGAGTAACACAGGATGACAAAAGGCAACGATATCTGCATGTTATTAAATGAGAACATAATACGCAGAAATTATTCAACACCTGACAAGCAACATTTATAATTTGGAAACCTGAGAGAGTTTCAGTAGAAAGGGATCTTTGTGTTACAGGAGGCTTTGCTGTCATTCAGCTGGAATATTGACAAGACCAAGATCTGAGGGACATTCCGAGTCCTTCGCCACAACTGGCATGTTTACAGCTCATACAAAGTCACATGACGCGATGTCTCATGCACATCGCCGTCTCTTCTGCAGAAACCACATCTCTGCAGCTTAATTTCCGTTGCAAACTGCCTCGACAAACAAGCTGGGTCACAAATAATCAGAAACTTAACTTAGAAAAAAAAATCAGTTAAATGACAAAAAACACCAGGTTCGCTGGGGATCTGTGTAGCAGCGCTGTGGTTTACCTGGGACCCAAGTCTCTTCCCTCATATTTCAAGCTCTAGGAAGGTTAGAATTATAGGGCCTCTGTGGCCCGGGGGAGTGGGATCCGTCCCTGTGAATGCCCAGAGTGATTCTACTCTGTTGGGCCCTTGAGCAAGGCCCATAACCTGCAATTGCTTCATCCTGGGTATGACGTTAATCTACATCCAGCCCTATAAAGTGCTCCTCCAACTTACAGGGAAAGACTTGGGGGTTGGTGGCAGGATTGGCACTCCAGCAACTGGAAAAAAAACTCACACTGGTCCAGCGGTCGGTGCCCAGCAGTCGGTGCCCAGCATTCCGTGCCCAGCGGTCGGTGCCCGGCTCTCCGGCCGCACAGACTATCTGTGACTCGCTTCCACATGACAGGAATCCTGCCTCCCACACTACTGGGACAAACAAAAGGCCACTATATACCTTCATTTCGTTCCCACCTTCCTTGAGGGAACACAAACGTGCTACCAGCAGGCAAATGTTCACGCTCAGTGATAAGGACGTGTTTCCAAGGCTACGGCTGGGACCTTCTGAGCTCCAAATGGAGCATGTCACCAATACATCTCCACCAGCTGCTTTGATGTGGGGGATCGACAGGCGCCGTGACTCCGAGGAACATGACGGGATGGGCCGTGGAGGCGTTTCACATCGTGCACGGCACTGTTCACTCATGCTCCAAGGAGTTCAAATAAAACGTGCTGCAACCGGCCTCTCTGTTCCGTGTGTGCGCCAGAATGACGGATCGCATTTCCAGCAAATCATGAAGGCTGCAGTATGTGTAAATCATTCTGCACCCCCTCCTCCTCTCTCACACACAAAGGCATTGTCTTCAGAAACACATTATCCCTGAATATGTTTCACAGTTGATGGTTTATCCTTGAATATTTCTTTAGTAAATATTTTAATGTGGGGATTTCTGCAACTTTAGAAGTTTGAAAGCTTCACTCACTGGATTTCTCCAAGCTACCTCACATTACTATTCAACCAAACAAAAAGGGCAATAGGATGTTAGGTTCAGGTGTGTGGAGTTTAAGTCAAGAGAGGTGATGCTAAGATTATACAATTCCTTGGTAAGACCCCATCTAGAATATTGTGTGCAGGTTTGGTCACCATACTTTAAGAAGGACATTTCTACCTTGGAAAGGGTGCAACGTAGGGCTACGTGAATGATTCCTGGTCATAGAGGAATGTCTTATGAGGAGAGGTTAGCTGAGCTGAATCTGTTTAGCCTTGAGCAAAGGAGACTAAGGGGGGACATGATCCAGGTGTATAAGATTCTAACAGGTCTAGATGCTGTTCAGCCAAATGGCTACTTCAATATTAGTTTAAGCACTAGAACTCGTGGCCATAAGTGGAAATTTAGTGGAAATTAAGTGGAACATTTTAAAATTAATTTGAGGAAGCACTTCTTTACACGGCGTGTAGTTAGAGTATGGAATAGTCTTCCTGTTAGTGTAGCCGCTGTAGCGCAAGTTAAACCTTGAGTTTCTTTAAATCACAGCTAGATAAGATTTTAGAGCTATTAGTTGAGTTCTCCCCAAACGAGCTTGATGGGCCAAATGGCCTCCTCTCGTTTGTAAATTTCTTATGTTCTTAACTTCTTTGGTATATGATGTTTTTTTGAAAGTCATATTGAGATTATCCAACACCAGTGGCAGACAGAGGCATTGTTCTGCGATGCCATCTTGTGGCTGATGCTGGCATTACACCCTGACTGTTGATATAGACGTAACACTTGTTGGATTACATTTTACATGTTTAACAGACGCTTTTGTCCAAAGCGACGTACGTGCTGTCAAGTAGTCGACTTGAGCTGAGCTGAGCTGAGCTTCCGATGTAAACCCAGGTACTAATGTAAGCACTAAGGTCATTTAAGGCCCTGAGTCTAGGGTTGCCACTTTCAATGCGAAGAACGACGGGACGATCTTGTAATACACTGGACGGGTAGCAACTCGAGGTCTTTGGTAGGAGGTGACGCCACCGTGAACAAACAAGCTAGTGAAAGCCGGTCCTTGGCTGGAAGCAGCCTGATAAGACTGAAGGTCACCTTTGGAGCCCTTTTGAGTACAAAACATCGGCACAGTCAGTCAGGTGCCCTGTCGCGGCACACCGAGGTCCAAGGATTTCTACAAAGCCGCAGGTAAACATGTCCATGATCCTTCCTGGAGTTCCATAGAAGTCGTCCCCAGTAGGGGTTTCACAGGAATCAGCTTCACGGCGATTCTTCTCACCTCTTCCTCGTTCCACCAGTTGATCGTTACCTGTGACCCTCAGCACGGAAAGCCGAGGGACACAATGGCACGTCGGCCAAGCTTAGCATCCCTGGAGGAACAGCTACGGTGCCCGGTTTGCCTGGAGTTGTTCACGGAGCCTCTGATGCTGCAGTGCGGTCATTCCTACTGTCGGGGCTGCGTCCGGTCCATGACGGCTGACCAGTTCGGGCAGCTACAGTGTCCCGTGTGCCGCAGCGATGTCGATGCCGACAGCCCCCCACTTAACGTCAGCCTAGCTCGCATTGTGGAACACCTGCAGGAGGCGAGCGGGGCGGCAGCCGCTGCGGCAGAGGGGGGAGCAGAACCAGAAACGTGTGTGGAGCACCACAACCCGCTCAGTCTATACTGCGAGGAAGACCGTACGGTCATCTGTGGTCTGTGCGGCAGCATCGGCGTGCACCGCACACACAAGATCACCCCAATCGGCAGCGTCTACAGCCACATGAAGGTAGCCCGACCCGCACATTCTCCCCCAAGGGTAAAAAAAAGTGCGTGAACCTCATACCCAAGGCACAGGGGTGCAGTTCAGCAATAAGCTACCAACGTCCTGCTGATAAAGGGCGATAAACCTTTTAAGTGGCGACAACGGAACAAAGTGGCTTCTCACATGATAGATTACATCATGGTCCAGCCTGAAACTGCCAATACTGATATTGCGACATTGAACGAGCCCGGTGTGGCGTTTCCGCTGCACTCTGTACGGGTACCCGCATTGATTCTAACCCTTATGCGCGCCGCTTTTTAGGAGGACATTTCTTCTCTGATGACGCAGCTGCAAACACAGAGGAAAAAACTGGAGGAGCAGATTTGCAAAATGGTTAACAACAAGTCACGCATCACTGTGAGTTATGCTGGTTTGTATGGCAAATATCACATGGGATTTCCATTTCTGGCCGTGATGTGTACCGTTTTGAAGGGATTTAGAATAACGAACAAAGTATCTCTATCCGTTGGAAAACCTAAATTAATTGCTAATTGAACTAATAGTCAAGTTTGCAGGCTGTGATCTGCCTGTACTGTATAGTATTTCTGAAAAACCGTGCTGTTCAAATGTATAAAATTACCAGAATTGTGCTGCATTTGGATGAGAGCCATCAAACATCAAACTGTTATGAGAAAGACATTTTTACATGGAAATGTGACATTTTTGAGGGGATTAAAAAAAGCATACATTTTTTTGGAAATTTTTTGCAACTTGAACACTTTACCACCCACCCCTATGCGGACAGAACGAGTCGGATGTCCTGAAGTGGGTGATCCGCAAAGAGTTCGGGGAGCTGCGGCGCCACCTGGAGCAGGAGGAGGCCGGCTTCATGCACAGGGCAGAGAGCACTGCTGCCGCCCTAGTGGCCGGCATCCAGAGGCAGGTGGAAGACATGACGCAGGTGTTAACCAGGTTCCAGAAGGCAGAGGAGATGCTGGAGGGGCTGAGCAACGAGAGCCACTTGGGCTTCATTACGGTTGGTGTCGGGGGTGGGGGGGTCATTCGCATGGAGCAGCCAAGATAAGAGTATTTGGCCGAGTTCTGAGACCTGCACTCTTTTACCACTATAACTAAAAGCTTAACGCTCCAAGACTGCAGGATGTGAGACATCAATCACTGCAAACCTAACCCTAAATTTGCTTCTTTCCATCTCTGTCAGAAATATGGATCCATTGCCCCGAAGTAAGAAACTTCTGTTTTTACAAATATATGTATACACACAGATACCATGTATAATAAAGTTACAATACTCATTACAGGAACACATCGCTAAAGGAGAAAACATTTTATTTTTTTAGATTAACACACAGAAAAACTTAAACATCTGGTCCTGAAGGAAGACAACTCACAGGTCCATGAGCTATTAGCGCTTAGCATGAGTTCACTCCACCCTGCTGTGTCTGACCAGGATCAGGGAGTGCCAGCTGAATGAGTGGAGAGAGGAGCGTGCCTATACCTCAGTCACATTTAAGCCTGGCTTCCACCATGACGACATCAAGATCTCCGTGTGGAAACGGCTGCACAGGAAGGTCCTACCGGGTAAGAGGGCATCTACACCACAGAGCCAGGCGAAGATTCAGTGAGCCGTACAAAGCGTTAGCAGACTGCTAATGACGGCCAAAATAACGCCTGATGAACCATACGTCGTATTTTTTTTAACCCTACTAGATGGTGCGCTTGGCTTGCTTTGGGGCATGTTTTAAGCCCTTTTTTGATTAGACAGCACCATCTAGTGGGGACAGAAAATTCATGACGCATTGTTTTGGCCATTATTACAGAGGACTAAAGCGCTGATAGCCTTGGCCTGCTCTTCCCCTCCAGCCCCTGAGAGCCTGAAGCTGGACCCCCTGACATCCCACCCCATGCTACGGCTCTGCCACGACTACAGGGCCGTGGAGTGCGGCGCCCTGCCTGCACAGATGCCCAACAATCAGGAGCGCTTCAGCTACAGCTACTGCGTGCTGGCCAGCCGTGGCTTCTCCTCGGGGAAGCACTACTGGGAGGTGGGCGTGGGGGCCAAGCCCAAGTGGCGTCTGGGGCTGGTCAAAGGCACCATCTGCCGTAAGGGCAAGTTACCCAAGAGCCCCGAGAGCGGCGTCTGGCTCATCGGCCTGAAGGAGGGCCGCCTGTACGAGGCCTTCGCCAGCCCTCGTGTGGGCCTGCCGCTCAACGCCCAGCCTGCCAAGATTGGGGTCTACCTAGACTACGAGAAAGGTGAGCTGGCCTTCTACAATGCTGACAGCCCCCAGGAGCTGGCCTTCATCTACAAATTCCAGGCAGATCTGCAGGGAAAGGTCTACCCGCTGTTCGACGTATGCTGGCACGAGAGGGGGGTCAACAAGCACCCCCTGACCCTGCTGCAGCCGCAGGCAACCAAATAGCTGAGGAGTTTGGAACTTTCTGGGCTGTTGTCTGAATCACAGTGCGTGACCAGTGTGGCCACTAGATGGCAGAATATCTATTGATAAAATAAGACGTGTGCGTGTATGTGTGGGGGGGGAATATTCGTATCAAATGCTAAAATTAATCCACACAAAAATAAGCACTTATTTACAAATGTTACCAATAGCAAAATACCAGTTTAAGGTATGGCTTTTAATGTTTCAGTTTGTTTACAGACTAAGACATAAGGACACTGTTTTAGACTGTCGAAATTAATAGTAAACAGACTGACTGATTAAAGTTCTTGCAGGACAGTTTTGTCGTGATTTGCATCCCTTTGCTGTTCACATTTTGGTCAGAACCACAATCCAAAGGAAAGGAATTCAGCAGCAGAATGTCCGGAACTTCAGTAAGGACCTCCCACCTTGCCAGAGTTATTGAGTAACATCTCCCAATCCTACCCCGAAATACCTGTGGGTGTCACACCTGAGAAGCAAGACTGTGCAGCAGCTGGCTTAAGAGGAGGTCAGGCAGGGCCTGTGCTGAGAGGCAGTGAACATGACCCGGCATGGTGTCTGTAACGGGGAGTCTCACAGCCCGAGGAAAATGGAACCAATGAGGTCGCAGCACAGGTTCTCATATGGCTATGTGGGCTTACATCACAGCTAAAAGCCAGGCAAACCGGTTGCTGATTTATGACGTTCGCAGGCACTACCAGCAACAGACATTCTTCATTTTGGTAGAAGCTCTACAACAGACCAAAGGCTGAAGCTTAATTTTTTAATATACACAACAGAAGCATTTTCTCATAAGCATCTCGCACCACACCGTGGAAATCTATTTACCCTGTTAATATAATAAAACCAACTGTATATTATCTGCACACACAGCAGGTAAAAACCTGTCCATTTAACAGAAGCTAGAGCAGGTAGCTTTAGTAACATTTTCACGGAGCTCAGCCCTCCCCAAGTGAATCCTATTTATAGTCGTGGAGGACTGCTTGTTAGGGCACAGCACTGACTCATTGCCAGGGTACTGTGCCTTTAACGAGTCACTCTTGTGCCCAGCAGCATGGTGAGCCTGAAACATCACCACGCCCCTCCTGCACACAAACATTAATTTTATGTTGCTCTTTGAAGGCTGCTGAACCAGCTGCATGCTGGTCCAGAAACCATCAACATGGCTATTTCCTGTCAACACGTTTTGAATAGCATGGATAAATGGTAAGATGACAAGACACGCTTGGCGGGTTAAGGCACCACACATTAACACACCTCACTCTGACGGTGTGCAGGGTTAGTGTCCTCAGCGCAGGAGAACACACACCCATGAGACTAGACTATGGTTCCAACTCAAGCTCTTCTCCGTACTCTTAGTTTAGGAGGCATTTGTGGCTCTTAGACCCCAGCTTGGGTAAAGCAGCAGTGGTCAAACCGAACGTTATGAGCCATCAGACGTCACCCTGCCCTCCCATAAACCTGATGAGTGATGAATGATAATTACCTACAAGGAAACAACCAACCTCAATGAACCCAAACAAAGTCTGATACTATAATCATGTACTAAACCATATAAGGTGCTATTCCCATCAAAGTGGAGCCAAGCCTTTAATTTCTAAGCGACTTACATTTTTAAGGAAGCAGGGTCATACAGTTATATAGAAAGTGAAGGCTTGGCTCATGGGGTTCATCAGAGAAGTTGCACTGCTGTCCCTGGGATTTGAACCAGCGACCTTCCGATCACAGTCACGGAACCCTAACCCACTGAGCCTCACACTACCCCTAGAATCTTAGCAAAATAAGTAAACACCATGAGTCATGAGATGGCTACCAGAGGTGCCAGTCTCTAGGGTCAGCTTTAAATGTTCAGACATGAGTGTATGGATCATGTACGTACACAGGTGATGTCGGCATCTGCAGTCAAAGTGCATAGACGCACACACACACGGGTATACACAGAAAGCGTAACCCTTAGTACAAGTCAACCTAAAACCAGCTCACCGATGCTTGCAGACAGAGCTCAATGCTGACTGAAAGGCCAGTGAGTGCAGCCTGTCAGAGGCAGCCACTCTGTACATTCAAGGCAAACCTAGTTGTGTGGAATAGGCCTCTATGGTGTACAGTGAACCCCTAAAATGGCTTCAAATGGCACTGTCAGTGGGACACACCAAGACAGGCATTATCGTTGGAGCATAACACACAGAAAAAATGCCCCTTTCTGAGGCGGTTTCCTTCGCAGGACCAGGCTATCCAACAGTCAGCTGACTATTTCACAAATCACCAGCAGGGGGTGATGCTGAGACCTGGGTCTGAGTTTCCTCCCATCTGGCGGCAGCGCTGTTGTTCTGGTGGCTGCTGGTCAGGACCCCCTAAAAGGCCACTGTAGCGTTCATGCATCGCTTCTGACCCAGTAAATACAGGAAGACCCTACTCTGCAGTATCACGGAAAGGTAAGGCAGTGCACACAGGCCCAGGGCGTGGAGTTACTGGAACACACCTTCCTCCACCAGTGCTCACTGGAAAACAGGGAGAGGTGGGGCGGCGTGGGCGCAGTAACCAGGAAGACTAGTTGGTGATTCGTTGAATTTCCTGGCCCCGCCGGCTGGTCAGGACCGGAAGACGTGCACGGCGCGCACCACATACTGCCGGCAGATGGGGCACTCGCTCATGCGCTTGCCACACTTGGTGCAGGTGACCATGTGACCGCATTCCAGAAGCACACAGTCGATGGGGGAGTCCATGCAGATCTTACACAGGTTCTCCTCCTGGCTTGGGGTGCCACTGGGGTCTGCTGGGGTGAGGGGAGGGGGGGGGGTTAGGGAGGTCCACAAGGGAGCACTACTGCAGCCAAAGCGGAACTACTCACCTGTGTCATTTCCCACTTGTGAAACTGTAAAAGGAAAAAAAAGGCAGCCTTAGGCAGTGTCGCACAGGCAAAGGACGCCCACCAGAGGGCCACAGAGACGGGCCTCTCACCCAGGTTCTGAAGGTCCTGCTGCTCCCGGTACAGCCGCCTAACCCTCTCCATCAACTCCCACTTCTCACAGCAGCCCTTATAGTCCACGAAGTTTCGGGCCAGGATCTCCTTCAGCTGCCGCACGCTGAGAGCCTCGATATCCTCGGGCCCGCTGAGGTCCGACAGCGAGGCGCGCCGTCCGGGGACACCAGCATCCTCTGAATCTAAAGACTAGGAGTCAGTTTGTTAGTTAGTTATGTTGACTCTTAATGCCATGGGTGATATTTGTTGCGAGAGTATATGGCCATTCAAACAGACGGAATAAACCAAAGGGTAAAAACTTCATAACTATAAAATGTCACAGACCCAGTAAAACAGTCTAAGTAAGATGCTAAAGATTAGCATTCAATAAAAAATAAACTTTAAAAAGCATCTGGCTTGACTTGACTTAATACCTCTTTTAAAGAGTCAGTAAAATGGTAACTCCACCTAAGGCAGGTAAAAGTACAATACAGTAAAACTGGTTTAACAGTTAAAGGAGTGTGATACGTAGGACATGCAAGTGGATGATCACCTAAGTAAAGTCTTGCTAGTAAGCCCAGTTTGCCCCATACAACACTGTGTACAGATGATCTGGTCCCAGCAATTCCTAAAATTAACTTTCAAGTAATGGACTTATTTCGTAAAGCTTGTAATTAACATTCATCCCATTCGGCTTACCATATTTTCATTATATGAGAAAAGAAAAGAGGTTTGAGTTCTGAAGGTGGTATTAAACTTAGTTGTGTATCGGAGCTCAGGGTTTTCTTGGCAGAGATGTCTGATTGCTCATTCCCAGGCACAACGCAATGACCTGGCACCCCAATGAAAATGTATACAGTATTTCTCTGTATCCAGGACTGTAACCTTACTTCATTTTTTTTTTTTTTTACAAATCACAGGATGATCCATCTTTAGACCCAGTAGCGTTAAATAAATCCTCTCTCTGTGGACTCGCCGGCTCCATTTTGCTTCTCCTGAGGCCTGTACTCTCGCTCATGGGTTCCAGCAGTCAAATGCAAGACTGACGTTTCGAAAACACAAGTAGGTTTAAAGCAGGGGCGTCAAACTGCAGTCCTGGAGGGCCGCAGGCCTGTGCAGCTTAGTTCTTTCCCTGTTCCACCACAAATGATTCAGCTCAAGAGCTGTGTGGTGATTAGCACAAGGAGTTGAATCAGGTGTGTTAAACGAGGGGAAACCCAAAAATGTGCAGGGCTCCGGCCCCCCAGGACTGGAGTCTGACACCTGCGGTTTAAAGCAATCAGCTGCCCCGCAGCAGTAGGGTCATGAGACAAGAGCACTTCTCTCTTCCAAGAAGCCACAAAGCCACCACACCAGTTCCACTGGCAGAGTGATCACATGACCCCCGAAGAGTAACCTCATGAGAGATAAGAGCAGCATTCAGGTGACTAATGGCGCGGGGACCGCACGTGAGCGGTGAGCACCTGTTACTGGGTGCGACACAGAACCCAGATGGAGTGATTCAGCACAGACGGAGACGTACGCAAACATGCCTGCACTTACTCAAATTCCCCAGGTCGTTATGGAATACCTGGCATTGCAAACAGTGTTCCTCTGAAGGCCCTCAAGTGTATCGGAACACCTCACTGAAATGGCCTTTTCACAGGCGTGAAACTCACTGGCTGCCGTTACATGAATGTGAGGTAGGTTTGGCCTGATGCCACATCCTGTTTTACAGGAAGCTCCAACCAGCAGATTCCAGTTTCACTCTGAATAAGATCATACAGTTGCCCCTCCCCCAAGCATCAGGTTAGTAAACACGCCTGTCAGCCACAGGCATCGATGAAGGCGCAAACCCTGGCGGTCACGCGGCAGAGGTCTGCGTCGGTCTTATCCACCACACCTTAGCAGTCTGTCTGTCAGGCCTGTATACCCACCCCTGCTCTTTGTATCACTGACGAGAGCCTCCTCTCGTTACTGAATGACCATAAGCCAGGAGGTAGAGCCACACTCCCCAAGCAGAACACAAGACTCTCGTTCGCTCTGGATCGTAGAAGAATCCTGTTGACCGAAGGTAACCATCGCAGATAGACTCTGCCAAAATTTCAAGACCAAGTTCAGCTGAAAAGCCACGCCCAGGTCCCCGAGACAGAGAGAGACCACCTACTCCCCGTGGCAGACACTGTCTGAAGACTCCAGAACCCACAAGCCTCACCTGGTTATCCTCCTGAGTCAGCGGCTCCAGGTCCATCTCTGTGGGGACATCTGAGGCTGGCGGCAGCAAGACCGGCGATGCAGGGGGGGGCACTGGGTCAGGTGTGGAGGGTGGGGCCGCAGTGGTCCCTGGCAGCGGAACATCCGGAGTGCTGGCAGGCGACCGATGACCCAAGACAAGGTCCACCAGCTCCTCCTTCTCACGGCACGTCTGGGTAGGGATGCCATGCAGGTGCAGGTAGTCACGCAGATCCTTCACCTTGAACTTCATGAGCTCGGCACGGTCCGGCAGGGCGCCATGGAAGCGCAGGCATGTGTGGCACAGCCTGGGGCCCTGTTCTGACTGCACGCAACAGCCGTCGCAGAAACTCTGCCGGCAGTCCACGCAGATGTGCTGTAAAGGGGAGGTCCAGTGTAACGGAACATGAAGGCCATGTCAACAGCAGGAACATCACACACATGCCCGTAACTGCTACAGTCGCAACCAAACAAAACAGGGGGCCACAGATTAGCTACTCTTAGAGGTCAGACAATTGGGGGAGGGGGGGCGAGAGACCTTAATCTATGCAAAACTGCAGACTTAACCATCATCACTCATCCTCTGACATAAAAAGAGTCTACCTCATAAGATGTGTTCTAATACATTCCTGGGGGTTGACACATGGGGGAGGGGGTCAGGAAAGCCACTGGGGGCAAGGTCACTGGTGGATTATGAGTCAGCTTATACAGACCAGGAGAAAGGCACACATGTCAAGTCCAGGGTATCACCAAGACAACCAAATGGTTAACCGTTTACAAGAGTTTCAAATTCCAGTATTAATTACCTTTATAAATGCCTTTTTCTGCCACCCACCCCCAAAGCATAAACGCTGACATAATGTGACACCTATTCAGCCAAAGAAGTCATCAGGCTGTCTCAGGAGACTGGCACCTTGGGCAGTCATTACCTTCCTGGTTAAGGTGCTGAAGCGCCCTCTGCAGGCCTTGCAGATGTGGTCAGAGGCCGATGGTGAGGGATAGCCAGTGTAGCTGGAGTTGGCGTAGGCCTCTGGTCGGGCGCTACCTCTGTCTTCCACTGTGGTGGAGTCCAGGCAGAACCAGTTACAGCAGGAGGACCACATGCTCCCACCTGCTGACACAGAATGGATGGCTCACTGCACGGGGATAGGAGAGGGCGAGAACACAAGAAAAGGACTTGCAAGAAGGTGCAAATGAGACTAATATGTAACGCATCATCAAACATCACAACAAACTACACATATGGCAGGACCCTGAAATAGGAATCATGCTTTTTGCTCCAGATGCAGGTTTTACCAGTAAACGTGCAAAAAAAAATACAAGCACTTTAGCCTAGATTCTCCCGCAGCTCACTAGTACAAGGGCAACTACAGGCAAGAGTCCACTATGGAGATCTTCTGCATTCTGTCCACTGGATCTTGGCTGCAGATATAGAGCTCACATCATTAATTTAGAGCTGCCACACAGGTCGATCCTCCAAGGCCGGGCCGGGCCAGGCTGGGCGGTTGGTCTCAGAGATATCTCATCTCTCCATATGCAGAAGCAAGACATCTCAATTAACCAAACTGTTTATGGTATCTTGAACTTTCTGAACGTTAGATTTGAACAAGCAATGACAGAGGCAAGGTGAAAAATACTTAAAAAAAAAAAAAAAAAAAACGAAACATCTTTTGAATTACGTAAAAAAAGAAACAGGAGAAGTGAGGAAACAGGAAATTCCTCAAGTAATGTTCTGACTTGGACATTTCACCATCAGGGACAAATCATACTCATGGTCTTTTCACTTTCCAATTTCTGGACAGGTGAACTGCTACATTTCAAACATTTTCAGAAGTTTAAAACCCTCTGAAGTGCCCCAATTTAAAGATTTCTGGTTCACGTCATACAATAAGAGTCTTCTTATTGTATGTCATCTTGCCTTAAATTATGCTGGACAATTCAGCCAAGCAAAAACAAAAATAGACGCATTTACGTTGACTGTAAAGGTTGAGTGAAAAGCCAGCCAGACACACCCAGGGAACAGTGTTATGTCAGATTGTTTACATTCCTGTTGTGAGGTATGGCTCTAGTACCACATGCTCATGCTAATTTCACAAGCACTAGTGATGAGTGGGAAATACCTCAGAAGTCTCAACATGACCTGACACTGAACAAATTAAGCCATTAAAACGAATAATGATTTTGAAACAGGAGTGTGGCTATTGGTGAGGCAAAGCCCACTTTGAATTTACAGAATGAGATTTCCCCACTTCATAAAAAGGAGTAATTGACTCCGTATAGCATAAGGCCTCAGACACAAAATTCAATTTTTAACCGAACTGCGAGGTTATTTGGTGTATACTGATTTTAAGTCGCCTCTACACAAAATCAATGACAACGGATCAGTATCATTTAAGCTGAACACCTTCAGGTTACTAGTTACCACGGCAGGTCTATAAGAATACGTGTACTGGTAACCACGTACACTGTTTACATTCATCTCTATGAAACACACACCGTGGGTGAGACCTCTGACACAGTACAATGCGGGATCAGCTCGGTCATTCAAGATTACCGGCGCTGTTTTTACTGTCATTACATGTAATGCTGGACACACACGTACCGGTCAGCTCCACCATTTTACACAGAAAAAAATAGTATACAGGTATCTAAAAATACAGACTTTAGAGGACTTAAGCGGCTCTCAAATGACAAGTAAAATCACGCAGAAACCGATGGGAGATACATGGCATACACAAAATGCAAACTTTACTTCTAGAGCACATTTAGCAATCTAAGCTTTCCAAAGTGCTGTACAAAACTATCACAGACAAAACAACAATACGACAATCACATAAATAGTGTCAATTCAATGGAACCAACGAGGACTAAACTATCAAGTCAGAACTCCTGGAGGGGCGAATATCCACCCAGCCGGAAGCACCAGGACACGGGCGGTGCTGTCGGCGCACCTGGCTCGCCCCACAGCGGCTTTATTCCGCATAAACTCACTCAGGTAAGTCCCGAAGCATAAAGCCCGGAAAAATAAGAGCCTTGGCTAGCTCACCTGCGGCTGTCTGCCCTGGCCTCACACACTCACCTCAGCACCGATCCAGCGCAGGATGACCAGTGTTAAAATAAGCGGGAAGTTGGGTTAACTTCCAAAGTTATCCTGAAAAAGTACGTCCACAAACCAAGCTGCGCTCAGCGACTCGCTACCGACATAGTTCTACTCGTACATCCACAACTCTAAAAGTCCTCTGGGGCGCCGCGTAAGCGATACTTTGTCGAAACTTTAAACCCAGTTCCACTTCGGCCATGAGAAAGTATCCGGTGAACGGACAAACTGAATACGAAATACGCGGAACCAAGCCTAAAAGGGCCCCAGGTGAGAAAGAACGAACACGGACTAAATTAACGTCGAGCGGCTGCCCCCTTCCTGCGGCATCTCTTCTCCCAAACTCATCCACCCCGACCGCCGTTTCGAGCCTAGGAACGCGCACGCAGTGGCGGACGCGCGCACGCACGCAGTCGAGCTCTTTCATAAACAGCAACAGCGGCCACCTGCATGCAGCAGCCTTCGTTCACGCATTAGCACGGAGTGCGCCGACACGGCGCAGTCATTCATATATCGCAGCCGAGACTGTTTGCGACGTTTTGTAGGTTAATAGCATAATATGCAGGACAGTTACTCGGATATCATACACTCTTAGCTATTAATCTTTGAACTTTTTTCCCTTTTAAGCCGTAGCTTACTTTTTAGACCATAAATGTTTGCCGATAAGAATAATCTTCTAACCCCGCTACAGGTCCCAGTTCATGGAGGGTATACTTTAAGTGCAGCTGTAATGCATTACCTAGAATTGCAGTAACATGTAAAATCTGGTTTAATATTATCTTTTTCGTTTTAAATGGGAAGCAGTTTCACCAATATCATATTGGATTCACCTTAAAGTTCTGTCAGTTTTGTGAAACGCATGGTGCCTAAACACAATAACACTGCAGATAACCCACTTCAGTCTTGAAGAGCAGTTTTGATGGGGGTGTCACTGGTCTTTTTTAGCCAAAGCAAGATGTAAGCAGCACTTCTGACAACCCACTATTTGGCCTATTTGAGTGACCTGCATTTATTGCACTGCATGCTAAAATCTTAGTATCAGCTGTTTAACATTTAAGGTCCATTCCCATTGGATAAACCATGATTGAGGATTTTTACATTTTTGCCACTCAACTTGGGCTACAGCTGAAAACACTGAAACTCTTACTGCTTACAGTGGAAGAGCCTCTGATGGTGATTTTAAGACTCTTAAGAAAGATAGAAATCCATTAATCCAGAATATTCCACAGGAACACATTCACCCCCCATTCTCACAGCATAGAATCCCCCCCAAGCCCGTAGTAGTTCAACTCCAAGACAGTTAAACATCAGGATACAGAAGACCTTTGTACCAAGTAGGAAGGTTTACGGTTAAAGTTTGTATTTAACTGTGTCCTCTGTGATGTCACTATACAATTTGTGCACCTACCTTAGCGGCTTCCCATGCCGGTAAACTCATTTTCTGAAATTAAATGCGGAATTTCTCTGCAATTTTCCAAATTGTGATGGGATCTGTGAAAATGAAAGGGCATTTCCAGCTGCTTTTTGGTTGAGGCATCTGAATGCTACTACTACATAACGGCGTGGCAACAGGTCAAAAGCTAGAGCTCAGATGATGGAGATGATCATCACCCACCATTAGCATAAGTCTGGAAAATAGCTTCCTAATAATGAGTCATAGGGGAAAGTTTTCAAAAGCAGTCATGTCACATAAGCCAGACGTCATATGAAAGCATGGCTTTAGATCAATATGATCAGGCTCAGTCTTTCCATAAACTCAGGAGGTTTGCTGTGAGTTAAAACATGAAACAGACGGGATAGATATACATACAATACTTCAAATGGTTTCAAATACCAGGAGAAAACACCACTTTCTATACAATCCCAGAGGAGAAATGGGGAAAGAAACAGGCAAAATATAAGCCCGACATTTATATTCATTGAAAACAACTTTGGAAAGCAATTTTAACAGATTTATTGCCAATATTACATTTTAATGACAGGATTTAGTGAGGAATGTCTCACCTCTGACAACCTAGAAGATCCATGGGCCATTCTGAGCCAGAGAATCGTGCTTCGTGGCCACTAAAATGCCCTCAGTTCAGCACATATCAAGACAGAACAAATGCTGCTTTGAATCCCCCCCCCCACCCAGATCATTTAAACACATTAAGAACTGTAAAATGATTTTATTGCCATAAACCATATAGGAAACAAAAACTGATTTATTTCTTCAGTACAGTAAGAAAAAGGTGTTTTACACAGTTACACCCAGTAAAATGGACAAAAGTCAAAAAAGACTGGTTTGTTGATATAAGTGAAGATTTTTCTTCCTATGATTTTCTGCAAGTCTAAAGTTCACATGAAGCTGATCAGTTTGAGTGCGTCTCTGCCCTGGTGTATGGAAGTTCAAATAAAATGCATGTCAGCCGGGTTCAGACTAAGCAGGTACCTGGGCACCAGTACTGCATGTGCCAAGCTCTGTGAAGATGCTCACCTCCAACAGCCTCTTAGTCATAAATATCCAAATTCTACGCATGGATTTTTCAGGTGAAAAGGAAAACAGGTGCTGCTCTTGGCATAGTGGCAATTCCATATTAAAGACATTGGAATTTCAACCATCTAAAATCTCACACACACATATCCCTCCTGAAATAGCAAGGAGGAGAGCAAAGAGTAGGGTTAATAAGGGGACCATCATGGTACAACACAGCGTTTCCCAATCCAGTCCATGGGGACCCGCAGACAGTCCACGTTTTTGTTCCCTCCTATCTTCTAGTAGGGAGCAAAAACATGGACTTTCTGTTGGTCCCTGAGGGCCGAGCTGAGAAACACTGCTATAAACACAACAGGAGAGGAAACAGTTTTACACAAAAAAAAAAGGCAACATAGTCAATCTGAAGCCAATGTCCAACCAGCTTGTTTTCACCATAGACCCTGCCCTGCCCCTACTCCCTACCAGTTGGACGTGGGCGCTTGTTGAGTGGCTGAACAGGGAGGGGGAAATTATCCCCAGCCCCCAGCCCACGCTGCCTTTCTTTGGGACGGGTCTCTGAATGTTTTTTGGTGAACAAAAGCAGCAGATCCAGCGTGGCCTTCCTGAATAAGCAGCCTCACTGACTTATTAGTTCTTAAAAACAAACAAACAAGAACAAAATTAAGAGCAATGTTCAGCAGCGGAAAGGTGAAAATGCAGGATGATTTAAAAGCTAACAAGGCAAACAGGTCATTACTGAACATGACTGCGCTAGCAGAGGAATTCAAAGGTCTGTTAACACACCAGCTAGCAGGAAGTTGCTATCAGGGATATTTTTTGTTAAAAGAAAAACAACAACAAAAACAATCCAATGTGTGGAATGCATATCTTTAAATAAGATTGTATCATTCATGAATATTATTGACTCCTTTAGAAGTCTGCTCACATCAGAACTGACCTTTGAAAAGTCCAATATTTCAGCACATGGAAAAAAAAAAAACTCAAACTGAAAAAGCAATGAGTTGAAACCCCCAAACTGCGAAGCCACCGGTCAGATGCCTGACTGATCCTAGACAATCCTAGTGACGACTATCCCTTCGCAGATCAAGACTTTAGCCAAGAGCAGCTTGATTTGTGTAACTTTCTGAAGATTAATTATCCAGCCCTGATATAACAGGACAAAGCGGGCGCTAATTACAGGGAAACAGGACAGAGTATACAGGAGAGGGGATTAAACACAAAAGTTAAAACCTGTTAACTGCTGACATGCATTGCTGGGCTGCTTGCGTGTTCTATTTTTTGAATGCATCAGTTTGACCTTGAAGGGCTTTAGCTCATCTAACAGGTAGGAATAACAGGTGGTAGCGCCTCCTGCTGGCATGACCAGCCCATCCCACGGCCTCCCCCCCCCCCCCCCCCCGGATTCCCACACTCTTAGTCTTTCTCTTTGGGAATTACCTCCTCCCGGGGTTTTGCACCGCCGAAAATGGCAGAATTGGGGTTGGCGACTTGGTTGAGGGGCCCAGCCACAGTGCGTGGTTTCAGCTGTAGCTTTGGCCTCTGTGCCCGTTCCTCTGTGGAAGCAAAGAGGGAGCTGAATGAGTGCAGAGCACAAAGACGCTGGCAGCATAAGGTTAGTTATGGCGACTGAACGTCATGCCAGCAACTAGGGCTGTACTCAGGCAGCACACAGACACGTACATCAGGTCAGTTAAGAGATGGGCTACAACATCATGGGAGGTCTAGAGGGGACTTTTGTCCAAAGTGACATACAAGCAAGATACCGAGTCAGAGTTAGGCCTGAGTCACTGGAAAATGACCCAAAAAAAAGCTCCAGACCTTATCGTTTTTGAGTTTAACCTACTGAGGTTGACACTGATCCCTTTTGCAATCGGGTGTAAACAAACAGCAGCAAAAAACAAGCAAAGTTATCGACCATCAGAAGGCTCCCTGAAGTCCAAGGAGCCGCCGCGGAGAGGTCCATCTCTGTTGCGGCCCATCCCTCCGGAGCCCCCCCCTCTTCTGTCTCCGGGGCGACCACCCCCTCGACTCTGCCCACCCATGAAGTCATCATCTCTGAAGCCTGGGTGAGAGAGCATGAGAGGAAGTGAGGCGACGGCCCTGCCAAACAACCGGTTGCTGAAGTCGTGTAGGATGAGAAATTGTGGGGACTCAGTACTCTGCAGCTATGGGTCTCTCTGAAGGAGCGTGGAATCGACATGCTCACATTTACAATAAATACGGAGACTGCAGCAGCAGATGAGTGAAGATTGGAGACAGTAGTTTATTAGGAATTGATGCTCACCCACTACCAAATGACATGTGTACACGCGCACGTACAAGCTTGCAGCCAGCTAGGCAAATGAAAGACAAGGCACGGCATACCTCCTCCAGAATAGTCGTAGTCATCTCTGGAATCCCGTCCCCCTCCTCTGGAGCCCCGTGAAGCACCACGGCCTGAAACGCACAGTAGCAACTAAAGACAAGGGACAGCTGCTGACTGCCACCTGCTGGTTTATGTGTATAAATGCAACTTTATACAGATTACTAACTTTTGGGTGTCATAAAATGCCTCATTAATATTTTGGCCATTCTACTAATCTGCTTAAATTGTAGGCATAAATAAACGTCCACAAAGTACTGAAAAGCTGGCATCCAGCCAAATGTTTCACCAGCCATCTGAAGCCCTGGTGATTATTGTGCACGTGCAATATAATATTGACGCGATATCGCCCAGCCCTGATCTCTTGGTTTAATACGCCTTCCTCACTTCACATTGAAGCTCGAACAGTCTCATACAAAGACACCCAAATGTTCCTTTAAAAACACCACAGAATACCATCATGTCCATGTAAACCAGACAATAACAGCATAACTCCAAGCACACCACCGACTACCTTGGCAGGACCTTGCCACGCAGTGCACAGGACATACCTCTTTCATCCTGTCTTCTAAACCCAAACCCTCCACCCTTCTCCTGCCGACGACCCTCTGCAATGTCCACCCTCAACGACCGATCTCCAAGGAGCTGTGAAAGAAGAGAAACTTAAGGTTATGGATTTGGTTTGGGAAGGGCTTTGGGAGTCAAAGCAGGTTCTTTAACAGAGAAGCACAGAGGAGCAACATGAGGGAAAGACTTACAGCGCCGTCAAACGTTAAGGCTTCTTTTAGCGATTCCAAGTCGTCAAATTCGACGTAACAAAAACCTGGAGAAAACAAAATGACCCACATTTAAAAAATGGCAACTTCTCCGGGAAGGAGGGCAGGGTCTCCACAACTGAAGTGAAACGGATGACCTAATGGATGATGCTGACACAGCAAAAATTGAAAGACATTAAAGCCTGAATATTCTGAGGACTTTGCTGGACATTTAGCTTCCGGTGCAGGAATCTGCAGAATTTTACCAGCTAAACAGACACAGATTCCTAGAGCAACGGCCCTTACCTTTGAACTTGTCAGTTTCTTTGTCTCTGACCAGCCGCACGCTCCTGACATTCAGCTCTTTGAAGATGGCGTCTATGTCGCCTTGCACCGTGTTGAAAGGCAGGTTGCCCACGTAGGCCGTGAACGGCGGTTCAGTCGGCAGCTCCTTCTGCTTACGGGGTCCTCCAGGCCCCCCTCCACCACGTGGCCTGTAGTGCAGGGATATGTGGCGTGAGCCCAAAGCAGACAAGGCCCTGTGCTCACTTAACATTCTGCGTCACGTTCTGTATTACAAAGGGGGATTTCCTGCTTCCTGCTGCCCAGGCTACCTTAAATCTCAAGTTATCCGGCTAAGCATTCATTATTGCATTGTGGTACAGACCCGAGACCAGAGAAGTGGCCAGGGGCATAAAAGTGGCCATCAAATCTAAGGTAAGAGCCTTCAGTTTGCATAGTGAAAGTGCGATTTTGGGTTATTCTCCAGTTTGCTAGACTGACACTGGTCATAACCACAGGTCACACAATGCGCAGAATATGTCACAACACTCCCAGCGCTGAGAAAATTAAGGGCGCTTTTCCACTGCACCAGGTACCGTATTTTTCCTATGGTACTTTAACCTCGTGCTGCGATGTCATTTGGCGCTGGTACCAGTTTTTTACACCAGTGGAAAACCAGCATATTTAAGTACCATACTTTCTAAGTACTAAGTACCAAAAGCACAGTACCTGGTGCAGTGGAAAAACAAAGGCACGGTGTATTAGCTCCGATGTTTACTTGCTCATACAGAATGCAAAGATGAACCCACTAGGAACAGACACATGTACAGAATAAATCGGACAAATTATATAATTTATCCTTACATAACGTTATTGCATAAATTTCTCTAAAACACAATGATGCACTTTTAGACACTAGTGGGGAAAAATATACGTAGAAATAATATAAGGGGACTTTACGCATACATAGAATCAGTTTAAATTCACCGTCAGATAAGATAAAATAAGATAAAACTTTTATTGATCCCACAGTTGGGAAATTTGCATCGTTCCAGCAGGAACACATGGGTTTTTATCAAGAACATACTTATTTGAAACCATTTTTGTTATTTGTAATTCGGTTACACTAAAAGTCCTGAAAAAATGCAGATTACAGATCAGACATGCACAGCGCTCAGAGATCTTTAGCCATGTGAGCAGGTGCCTTAAGTGTCATCAGCTCACCTCCCACGCCTGCTCACGGCGAGTGGCAGACTGCGGGCATACCTCTGTCTGTAGCCCGTTAAAGAATAAAAACAGTCGCGCGATGCTACCTAGACGTCCAAAGGTAGAATCCTATTCACAGCTACAGCCCAAGGGCTCGCAGACCACCCTGTCCCAAATCCCTAAACGGAGCGGGGGCGACCATCTGAATCCCCCTCCCCCTCCATGTGCTACGCGGTCCCCTGGCGCCAAGTGCCCTGCTGGCATCCCTCGATTACAGACAGAACACCCTTCACCTGAACTGATAACCTAAACGTATCGAATAAAGATTCATGTTAATATGAAGGAAGCCTCCATTCATCGACGCGGATTCCCCCAGCCGGCTCCCATCCCTCCGCTGATGTGACGGGGCCTGGCCACTCCACACCGCCGGCACATCAGTTTCCACGGCCCGCTGCCGCGCTAGGCCACGGCAAACCTCTCCACAAAATATCCCAGCCGTCTCGGACCGCTTGGACACTCTCTTACCCTCTGCCTCCGCCGAAACTCCCGTAAGCACGGTCTCGGTCGTCATAGTTATCGTAGTCCGCCATCACAGCGCCCGCGGTCCAAAGAGAAAGAAGGCGAGCCGTCGAGGGCCACGAAGGACCTCCGATATAGAGCCTGAGGTCTGCCCTCGGTGCGCCTGATTGAAAATATGGCAGCGGCGCCGGGCTGCAACAAGTTAGTCAGTGAAGTAGAGAGCAGACTTAATTAATGCAGCCAAAAATCCCGAAAACGGGCTGCCTCGGATGCTTGGGTGATGTTATTAAAAATAACACCACCCTTCGCTTTAGCTTTTATTGTTTAGAATAAATCCCAGCCGGACGGCACATGCTCAGCCCGTTTTGGCATCAGGTTATGCAGTGTCTTCACACGCCCATCATCGCGGATAAAGCAGATTTCCGTGCCGCCCAATGAACGCCGCGGATCGTGTCAGCACTCCTTGTGTTGACAGTCACACTGATACAATCAATAAATTACGCCTATACACTTTCGCCAATTTCTAATGTTTTTATGTTATTAATAAACTCACTGACGTGAGATTGTTGTTTATTTTGCTAGGACATTATAGTGCAACTAATTAAACATGTTTATTTTATTTTAAATGCACAAATGAACAATAACAAACTTCCTGTCCTCCGCTACATGAGATGACCCAGTACATGGGTAGGCGACTGGATGATAGATGGACAGATGAATATATAGAATTTCCATGCTCTACAAACATAGAGGATATAGCTGCAAACAATATTATAAAACGTCAATAGAATAGCTTTCCACCATTTAAGTATAGAACAGTTTCGGCCTGATAACGGGCGCACAATATATGACACATCCTCGTCGCTAAAATCTTCTCAGCATCAGACGTGTGCGACAGATGTGTTGCACACGTTTGACTTACCGTCTTACTTCCCTGACAGGCGTTTGTAAGTGTACAGGAGGGGGTAGGGCCTACGGCATAGTTTGCTTTTTCTACGAAAATATATATTTTTTTATATTCACTGAAATGTCCAAATAGGCGCTACATAATAAAAACGTGTGATTAAATGTATATACAATGCCATAATATGGTAATAGAACAACTCAGTTTCTGGAAAATCTAATCATGTTCTCTTCAACAGTTAAGCTAAAATATGTCATATTTAACATTTTCTTCTGTACCTACCGTGTCAGACAAAAATTCTGGTAGCGAATATGCGCTATAATAGCTTATGATCATTTTAAACAGACTAAAGTTTTACGTTCACGATGCTCTAGATGGCAGAAGAGCGCCACGACTCATCATGTGGTTGCAGCAACACAAGCTTGTACCCCACTCCTTACTCCCAAAATAACCGTGCCTAACTCCCCGTGGACTGCATGGAAACCAAACCAATAAATTTACTTACGGAGAACTAACGGAAGAATGCAGCTCCGACTCCGACGTCTTTTATCTTTCGCTATAATATGTAATACGTTTTTACAGAGAGTTTACAGAGCCCTATATTTATTAAATAATCTGCGTTATATTTTAGCATTCTTGAAAAATTCTTCGAGGGATCAATCGCTATTAATCTACATTAGGTGATAATTTAAACTTTAATTAAAGCCTTACATACTAGTATGTGGTTTATTAATTCAATTTTTTTTAGATGAGTTGAGAGAGCAAAACCGTTACAGACAGTTGTGAGAGATCCCTGATTACCATGCCAACCAAAGGTCTGGTGGCGAGCTTCAGATGACATGTCTTTTTATGGTTCACCTAAAGACAGAGTGATGGCTCTGAGGCTAGAGATCTGTGTCATTAACTGCAAGGTTGCTGGTTCAAATCCTGTGAATGCACAGAGTGATTTTACTCTGTTAGGCCCTTGAGCAAGGCCCTTAACCAGCAATTGCTTCCTCATGGGTATGATGTTAATCTACTTCTAACCCTCCCTCTTACTGGGAAAAACTTGGGGGTTGGTGGCAGGATTGGCACTCCAGTCACTGGAAAAAAACCTCACACTGGTCCATTTTGACTAGTGTGGTGCTGAGATATCACCTGCCACATGGCTGCACTCAGGTTCTCATCCCTGAGGTAGTTTGTTGTGTGGTGGGTGTGGCAAAGCACTGTAATCACGTTTATTTTATTTTAAATGCACAAATGAACAATAACAAACAATAACAATAACAATAACAAACTTCCTGTCCTCCGCTACATGAGATGACCCAGTACATGGGTATCTCCATCCTTACCTAAAGACCTTGAATCTCCAGGGGATGCCATTCCACATCAGCACGTTTGGGATGTCCTAATTTATAAGAAATGCCAGTTTCCAAAGACATGACCATAGTAGAGACATATTCTGTTCTTGCATTGAGAGAATAACACGGTAAGTTGGAAAGGCAGATTCAAACACGATAGTGCTTATGCTGACCTCAGCCTAAACCAGGGGTTTTTCCATAGTGTTCAGCCTTCATATCTTGTTATTTTGGCTTAGCCAGGTGGAAGACTTCAGTGAGACTCTCTGATTGACAGTGAAGCTTCTTCGTACTGGTAAGCACAGACTTGCAGAACTTGAGGGGAAAATATCACAGTATAGCCCCCTTTGGCTGCAGTTTTATTTTAAAAAAGACCTTCCATAGCTGAAAAATATGGCAGCTAGGAGAAGGTAACCTAATGCATCCATGTGACTTGGGCGATTCCAAAGGCTGTGTGTGACTAGCTGGATTTGGCCACTTTTGGTAATAAACCATTTCATTCCATAAACCTTTCAAAGGAGTAATCTGACTGCAACCATAAACACAATGATAGCATTCTGCATAGGAGATACTTGGCTTGACAGAAAAACATTTCAGCCTAATCCTCCTAGATCAGGGGTGCCCAACTCCAGTCCTGGGGGGGCGCAGCCCTGTGTAGCTTAGTTCTTTTCCTGTTCCACCATAAATGATTCAGCTCAAGAGCTGTGTGGTAATTAGCACAAGGAGTTGAATCAGGTGTGTTAAATGAGGGGAAACTCAAAAATGTGCGGGGCTCTGGCCCCCCAGGACTGGATTTGGGCACCCCTGTCCTATATGGTCATGAAGACGCATTTAAACAAGCAGGACAATAAGTATACACACCTATGCAAACAACAAAATACGCAAAAAATAACGCTAAATACACAAAAACAAATGAAAAATGAATTATAAGAAGAGTCTATTTCAGGCATGATGCAATAAAGAGAGATTTATCAGATGTGGGCAATTTTGTAAGAAAGATAGAAAGCAAGCAGAACAGAACACGAGGCTTTAAGTGTAAAAATAGTTACCCAAAACTCTCTGTACACTGAAATTGTTCTGAAAAAATATTTCATTTCATATTCTGTGCAGCAGCTGGGAGAGTGTCGCTGGTGTAGCTCACAGCCAAAGCTGTAACTAATGAGATTGTCTGTGGGGAAAAAAAAACAGTTTAATTTGGCTTTTTACATTTGGCAGTCGCAGTCAGAACAACAAGAGAATGTTCAGTAGAAAACAAGAGGATTTCCCCAGGATTATTCCTTTATAGGGCATTGGAAGTTAATGGCTCCACACTGCTAGAAGGTCAATAAGCAGGTATTATAAGTAATAGGATACTGTTAGATAGCATTTAAATTTGTACAGTGCACAGTGCTCTGCAGACAACAAATGGCAGGATGGTCATGTGATTCATCCTCTGCCTCCGAATTTCACTTCTGACTTGACAGCTGGCGTCCCTGTGCGCTGAGTGGTACCCACTATCAACGTGGCATTCTCTGTGAGGGAACAGCCATTTTGTGATACAAGGTGACTGTTACAAGCATTGCCACTGAATGACAACCACGGTGTTTCGCAACACAGACCATCCTCCTCATCCGTAGCCATTTTGTAGCATATAAAAGACCTTGTGTCAGAGTTTTGAGAGTTTTATTTCATTATTACCATAACCCCACTTTCAAGGCAACAGGTAGTTAATATAGCTCTCTTATTTTCAACCTCAGTCCAAACTGAAAATGAGATGTATGAACGTAGCAGGTTTCCCGAATCTACATCTATCCCATCTCCCTGTACTGCCAGTGTCAGTCCTCACGGACAGCCGCAAGACAGGACGCACGGTCAGAGCAATAACGAGCCCCATCAATTATCAAAATGCTTTGCTACACTGCAAAGCCACATACCCAAGGACCCTTCTGGGAGAGGGACTGGTCACCCTTAACAGCTACCCAATAACTGCTTCTTGGCATAGAAGAGCTTGCGGATTGAATAGCAATAATAAAAGGTGGACTAATCAGTATGATTGAAACATTTCAGGTCATCAAGAGCAATGGAAAGGACATTTTTAATCCTATTACAGAATTATGTCAAAATACATTTATAAATGAGGATGCATAGCAGATATGGGTCTAGAGATGTTAAATGACCCAGTCAAGGTGAGATATTTAATATATTATGCAAAAAGTATGGGACTGAGATACAATGAGCGTGAACAACACACGCACAATGAAAACATTCCTTTGGTGTGAGCAATGTGTCAAACCCAGATTTGTGTGTCGTGGGCACCATTCTGACAGCAGCATCAACTTTAATAATAGCTTGATGTCAAAACACAAAGTAAATAAGAATGAAATATTTCCTGTTAAATGTCACCTCAATGTAATTAGGCCGAGTCGTGAAAATATTTGATGTCCTACAAAGTCACAAAAAATGCAGCACAATTTCAGTGTTGACATCTCTAACAATAATTGAGTCATATTAACATCAAAGGATGAAAACATCACTACCACAACAATCACCGATGACGAATGACATCACTGGCACAGCAACGTGACGGCTTTCATAGAATTAAAGCTAAAGGCGACAGTTTGGGCTTAAATGGCTCATCCGTTGGTAACCCAGTTTTGCCTGAAGCAGCAGTGCACATTGAGAGGCACAAGGGCGTCATACAGTGAAAGGCATTGCCTTGCACTGGCCATTGCAGATCACGTCACCCTGTTTCAGCAGGAAGTGCTGCAATGTCTAGATGGGCTGTTCTCTGCACTGGTTCCACAGGCTTGTTGGGTTTCTATCCATGGAATGTGAAAAGTCAGTGGTCACCCAAACCCAGACTAAGAAAACACTTTTTCATGGGTGGTGGCACAGAATTTATTTGTCCTTGCTTGATTAACCAGAAAACACAGTATATTGCCTATTCACAGCTGGATGATTGCATTGGTGTAATTTGGGTTAAGGACCTTGCTAAAGTGTCCTGTAGTAAAGTGTCTTACCTTAAACATTACGCAAACCTACTGGCCAATTACAGAAATGAAGCCTGTGGAAAAGTCACTGTATACACCGACAAAACAAATGGCTTCTGTGACAACTCGATTTGGGCGTCTAATTGTGCAAATTGGGGAAACACTATGAGATGGAGGTGACTATGCTGTTTTGGTAATGGGAGTTCCTTTTTGTAATCCAAAGACGTGCAGTTAGGAACATCTGCATTCCTAAATTGCCAGTAATGCATGACTGTGTGTATGTGTCCATATGTGCCCTGCAAAGGACTTGCATCTTGTCAGAGTGTACTCCTCTCTTATGCCCTGTGTGCCCTAGGAGAGTGTCCAGGCATCTCTGCAATTCGGACCAGGATAAGCAGTTAGAAGATGGATGGATGGAAGTTAAGCTAACATCCCACCTTAGATATATTGATCTCAGGGATGTGAGTGAGGGACACCTGGGCGGGGAGTGCTGACTATATTAGGGCGAAATTAAAGTACAGTGGTACCTCAGTTCTCGAACTCATTAGAACTAGAATTTCTTAAAAGTCGAACCAACCAGTTTGACCTAGAACTCGATCTGAATATCAGAAGTCGAACCGTGAACGCTGACCTAATATAAATTGTACGCGCCAGGAAATGAGTCATACTACAATGAATTCTTCTTCACAGACTGGACGATTAACCAAATAAAGCAGCGCAACATTACAGTAACCAACAATAAATAAACCACTAATTTACGTGTACTATTAGAGCATGTATGTCATTTATTTAAACTTTATTTTACCATGTAAATTAACTGAAAACCAGTTCTCACTGCGTTACGTGATATTCGGGAGAAAAAGCAGATTACGCATCGAAACTGCCTGGGATACAACCGTCATGCGTGTAACTAAACTCTTCAGCCAATAAGGGCAAAGATGTGTCGTCACGGAAGCGGTTCCGGTTTGTGCAACCGGGTGAGAGGTCGCAATGCATTTAACCATAATGCATTGCGTCAGGATCAGAAATCAGAATGCGTTGCTTTAAGCCAGCGCTGTAAGCAAGTCGAACGCACCCAATGACCGGACTGGGGAAACAAATTGAAACGCGGACTTAATACAGAGGACTAATGACAACAACCAGAAACAGCTGATCACTTGGGGATCCCACACGAGGTTAACGAGGGGACGTGGCACACGGAAGGAGCGGACGATTGGGGCAGGACAGGGGTAATGTTGGGATAAGATCTTTATAGTTTTGGAAGCCATTAAGAAAAAAATGCTCTTCTTGTTTTATCCTGTTCATTTTGTGTTTAAATGCTAAAAAAAACATATTACGGTGTACTTTTGGGGGGCCGGGAACCAATTAATTGATTTTCCATTATTTCTTATGGGAAAAATTCGATCAGAACTCGAACTTTTTAGGATTCGATCCGGAGTTCTGAACGGATTAAGTTCGAGTTCTGAGGTACCACTGTATTACCGCATACTCTGTTATTTTCATTCAAAAATAGCCCCACCCACCCCACTCGGGAAACGCCGGAGTAGCGCTGATTTTTTTTTTTATTCCGTAAAAATGCCGCACTATGATGTCTAAAATACTGGATGGCGCCCAAGCCTAGTGCTGCCTGTGGTTGAGCGCCTCGTCGGTTAATTTTACCGACGCTAAACAGCAGAACGTCAGATTTCTCGGACGTGGTACGGGGTACGTATCCCAAAAACTCCCACTGGCAACTTACAAGGTTGGACCCATTTAGTCGCATGGTTTCAATTAAGTAAGTTGCTAACGTAGTTAGAAACTATGCTTTGGGGAAACGCACCCTGGGGTATCGGGGGGGCTGCTGTCAATTTGCGGGAGACTCCGGGCATGGATGTGAGAGGTGGGGTGTCTTAGGTACAGCCATACTGCTAGATGCCAAGGAATTTGGAGAACAAACAAACTTAAGTAGCAACAATGAGCAGGAGTTGAAGTTTGCTTACAATGATCTCCCATTAACATTAACTGATAACATTAGCAGATCACTGTAATGGAGGTTAGCTTATCAGACAGACAGGAGAATTTTAGTGCGAACTGAGTAAATATGCCGATGCTATCTCATACACGTAGAAGTGTCATTAAATGCATACGTAAGCTAGGTCTACACACATACTGTACGCTAACTTCTTCAAACACATGGGACCATATCTCCCTAGAACTGTAGGTTTTGCTTTCCTGTTGGACAATTACATTGCAAAATAAAAACCAAAAACCGACTGGAAGAAAGATATCAACCTTATAAAATATGAATTGACTTTAACGAAGACTGGCTAGTGTAATGGTAAATGAGTGCGATATGGTAGCCTATCTACACAAGTTGACTAATGTTTTTATCTGTGTAATTGATCTATATACACTTTACTCTTAAATCTGTTAATAGAATAATGAAAAATCTGTTATTGTTGAAACTTAAGATTAAAGATTCTTGCTTGAGGAATCGACACAAATACGTTCATTACGTTTCTCTTAGGTCTGCTCACTGCTATGGTGAAATGCACACTTCTATTTAATTCCAGTTGAACCTTGAATAAAAAATATGCCTGGCTACACTTTTCGAAGACAACGGCGTGGTTCTCTAAAATATCAACTTAAAGGATTATTGCAAAAAGTATGACTTTTGAAATTGTAATTAAATGACATTAAAACCAGAATTTAGAGAAATATATAAAACGTATTCAAATACTTCAGCTAAAGATAATATGATATCCTTTTGTGGCACACAGATAACTTCTCCTGCAATGGAATCATTAAAAATGGTCGTTATTACAGGCATTGTTGCAGGGAACATAGATCGCAGTGGCTTTTATTCCTTGGGCGTCGGGAAAGTTCGACAAAATAATACGGTGCATCTTTTATATGTTTGCAAATGTTCTTTGCACTCCGGTGACTTGTAGGGCAAAAAAATACAGATAACAGATGGGATTTTAAAATGTCATCATTTATTTTTGGCCGTGAAGTACATTAAAATACCATTTTAAAAAGACAATTATTAATAACTAGGCCTATTTATAATCTTGTGCAAAAAAACTATTTTTGAACCAAACAAATTTATTCCAAGAACTGTGTAATACTGCAAAAAAAAAGTCGGACCACATATATCAACATCTTATTTTGTATACAGCATCGTGGTCGAAACAATAAGCACGTACAGTGCTTTCACAAGCAATTAAATCGCATGTCAGCTATGGAAACATTTCCCAAATGGATATTGATCTTGGTAGCCTAACTTACCTATACATAAGGTAAGTTTAATAGGGGCAGGGGATTATTCACTCTCAGAACAACTATAGCGGTCAACTGTAAGTCAACATAAAAATCCGGTACGCTGGAAAATAAAAAGAAACGCAGTAAAGAAGAGTCCGGTGTTCTTTTTTATCCCCCGCAGATCATATGAGCGTCAACGGGATGCTGAAACTGCACTAGATGGCATTCAGAGCACAGGGAAAGCGCAGGACTAATGAGGCCATACCAATAACCATGAGAGATGCAATTTAGCACCAAACCGGATCTTCTGCACCAAACTTGTCCCCCCCACCACCTCCATATCGTGCCCCTCAAAAAGTCAGCAGCGCGTTTCGCCACCCTACACACTCACCACACGTAGCCTATATGTAAAAGACAGCGTGAGCCCCGCTTACACCCCATGCTTCTTCAAGGTAGGCTATTTAAGGTTTGCTTTTTAAACCGGCCCCGTCAATCAGGTAGTAAAGTCCCCGATATTTACACCATCCCCCATGTTTAGTAACAATGCCGAAATCCGACCTCTGTATATTTACACTGCGCGTACCAATCCGGTGATCCTACACACATTTCTTCCACGTACTACCGGCACACCTCCCTTAAATCTATATTTTAAGCTTACAATAGCTGTTCATGCACCGCTGGAGTTGCAACTATATATGCCCTCCATATAATGTAATTATACTAATAAACATTATCTATTTACAGTGTTTGTCCTCAACAGTATTTACATTATCAGGAAAGCGCGCTGGTTTCCATAAATCGGTCGTGCTCCTGCTTCGTGTGACTTGTGCCAGCCCCTGATCCACTGTCTGGCATCGATATGACACTGGAGTCGGTCGGGAGTACAGCACTGTGGTCCTGATTCTGGGCAGCGGTCGCTCGGTCCGAGGCTTGTCTGTGCACCGGTCGGACCATCATGCACGGTCTAAGCGGAGGTCTTCCCTTCGCCGTCTTCGGTTTGCGGTTGTCGCGCTCGTACTCTTCCTGGGCTTTCTGTATCTTGCGCTTTTTCATCTTTCTTTTATGCAAATGGAAGGTAGTTAGAGAGACGCATATGATCCCCATGATCACCACCACCAAAACGAAGAGCACCACGGTGGACGAGAAAGCCTGGAATAAGTGATCCACTCGGTTAATGCAGGTTCCGTTGATCTGGGTGGTCCCGTTCAAGGAACAGTGTGGTATAGAAAGCGCCCAATTCTCGGATGTCCTGGTACCCATTTAGTAGGTTCTAAAGATAAAAGTCTTTATTCCGGGAGTGTGGAATAAAAAGTCAAACACAGTTTGCCAGTCTTTCTCCTCTGTATGAACAGTCGCTATCACGATAATTCCAGCTGTGCTAGACGCCTTGGACTTCCCATAGGAATCACCTAGAAAATTAACCGAGCACAAATTGACGACAGAAAAGCAGCTGTTCACACAGAAACAAGCGGCCAAATACAACAATTCTGCGTCGGGCACGAAATGGGCTATTTTCAGACACACCGCGATGCATCATTACCTATAAGACAGGATTTTAATCACCCCCTTTTCACGCTATTTGCCTATAGCACCGAACCAATCATCTCAGTCTTTATAATTTGCATACGGCCAAACAAAGGAAGGGTTTTGTTTCAGCAAAAGTTGGTACGTAAATTGTCATGTTAATTCAGCAGGCTGTACATGCTTAAAAGAAGGGGGGCAGTTTCGTGCCAGCAAAGACAGTTGCATCTTACTTGCTACCAGCAGCAATTACAGCTGACATTAATTACTAACACGTATTGGGAATTGCGGTACTGCTGAAGGCGGACTGCGAGTCAGTAATTTGCATGCATACACGCACGAATCCGAAGTGCAACGATCGCTACGCCCGAAGCCGACACTCACGTTTCCTACATGCAACCGGCGTCCGTATGTCGTACTGAAAACAGTACATGGGCGAACTGCGATCATCTTACCCGACAGAGGGCTCTGACTGTTCCAGAGGCGACCACCGGCCGGGGCAGCGCAGTTCTGGGGGAAAGGAAAAGCGATTCGGGGCACGCATGCAGAAAGCAGCCAATCCTCATAGATCGCAATGACGTATTGTGTTTGATCACTCCAAAGCCGAGTACCAGAGACCATTCAAACCTATTTCTACATTATAATTATCTCTCTGTCAACGTGTGACATGTAAAAACTGCTGTGCACGCGTCCCGTTTGCCGCACACCTCTATAATCTTCTTTAAGATTTTCTTCCACCAATGCATTTCGCCGTACTTTACTTTAAATGCCCGGCTGCTAGGTAAACGATAAACTTTGAAAACACTCTCATCCGACCTGAAGAATTACGGTATATGACGCCTAAACGTGAAGGCAGACGCTCACGACCCCGAAAGCAGCATGAAATCGGCACTGGTAGACATGTAAAGGGAAATATTACCCATAAGCAAAGACACTGTAATGAAACTGAACCCTTTCTCTCTGGTTTAGTTTCCCCATTGTGGCATACTTTGATCTGTGGTACAACATTTTCACGTTAACTGACTAAGGCAATATGGAGCTAATACCGTAATGAATGAGTATAAATAATGATTTAGTATCACACATATTTAAGATAAACAAATGCTTTGAATTAATATTAGCCTTTTTGTTCCTGCGGTTTAATTTGAATAGCTCGAGTCAGAACCAGCGGTAAGAATGTGATCCATAACTATATCGACTATTGTATTGAAATTTTGCGCTGTTTCATGCTGCACAGGGTTTGAAACGTGTACGGTATACCTGCAATTAAACTGTAAACAATATAAAATCACTAAAGATCACCCTCGAACACATTTTGCATTAAGAAGACGAGACACCAGACAGTTTAGCGTGTTTGTGTTCAGATCCTAGGAATTAATATGTTATTGTCGCTCTTAACAAAGAGATTAACCTGAAATAAACAAGTAAATAAACTCACGGTAGCGAAAAAAAAGAAAAACAGACTGTGCCTGAGTTTGAACGCATTTTATATCTGTTTCACGCCGACGCCTCGTGCTCCGGTTCCCCTGTGACGTTGCTTGCAGGTAGTAGGTGGTGGGTTGCAGGCACTAGGAGTTAATAAGCTCATAAGAAGCTTCCTAAACACTATCGGTATAACATACCAGTGCAGAGGGATTTAAATTCCCCTTTTTGACTAAGAGTCCGGGAACCTCCGCCTCGCTGTAATCAGCTTTTCTGGCAGTGAGATATCAGGAGGAATATATCTTGCAGCAAAACAAACTAATCTTGTTTTATTCAGAATTTAAACCATTAAAAACAGAAAGTAAGAATATCACCATGGCTGCTCTCAATTTTCGTTTTCCATTTATTAATTAATATTAAAGTCCAGTTTGAGAGGACTAACTGCCTGAGAAGACAGTAATCAGCATGGGGTTGGCAGAGAAAAGTGGGGAGATGCCTTCATGGTGCTCCTCTGCCCAGTGGTACAAAGGGCTGAAAAGGCTTCATAAGCTAGGGCAGCTCTGAAGAGTGGAAGGAGGACATTGGTGCATGCGGTGGAGGACACTGGTGCATGCTTTATGAAATGCCTGCAAAGGAATGACGACATATCTGTTCCGTAATGTTGTACTTTGATAGTCTGTCCATCACAATGGGTGTAAGCGATTCTTAACACATGGGTTGCGACAAGTTCTATAAGTACTAAAATATACTCCATAAGTACGTGACAAGTACTAAAATTAAGTTACATGGCAAAGACAATATAGACACTTGTGATTTCAATTACCGCTCGGGAGTAACGGTCATTATGTTCCTTATCTAGTTCTGAGTTTTATACCACATTGTTATCCCTCAAAATTTAATGCTTGCACATTCTTCCGATCATGATTCCAGTTGCAGGGCTCTACATTTTCACTTCATATGACTGTTGGAATCAGTCTAGGTTGTATATAGTTACTAACAGCAACCTTCCCTTGTATTTTTTAAGGAAGTGTTACAGAAAATGTACAAAATTTACTACTGCCAGTAGATCTGGGCGGCGATCTTCAAGGCCGCTGAGTCGGCCGCGGTCCGTCCAGCGACTGTCTGCCTCTTTGATTAGTCAACAGCCCAATGTGTAAGCAAAGCAATTAAAAACACATAGTGCTGATGGATGATTCTGAACGCCGGGTGCTGAGCTCCCGCGGTTTTAACTTCGCTCACATCGCAATCAATGGAGGAGACTGACACGAGCGTCTGTCTGTCCCCATGTCCCAGTCAACAAGATCATTCTGTTTCTGCAGCAAATTATTTGCAGTTGCTGGACGTGGTTGTACATAAATTGCCTTTGATCACTTTCTAAAAAACAACAAGTTGCAAAGTGATATTTACATGGTGTTGTTCTCAAAATGCCAGGTAGGAAATCAATAGACGAAATCGATTTTTAAAAAGTGGCTGAACAAACTTACGGTGCAGCTAGTGGGCTGTTTTACTGGCGGGCCTCACTAAATAAAAAGCAAAAACAGCAGCTCTCCGAGAGCCTCATGGAGGTAGCATTGTCTGCACTACTGCAAAGAAACACCAACATTTTTAAACCTCTGAATTTGTGTTGAGCACTATTGTTGGGGGGAAAAAAAAGGTTTTCGACACTTCCGATTGCCACTGAATGACAGGATGACGGCTGGATGACCTGAGAACTTGGTTTGGGCACCTTTCTAGGTGACTGAACATGTGCCCAGTAGAAGTATGATGAACAGAAGGCCACGGTTTCTCACGAAACATCCAAATTCTGGAGAGGCAGTGAGAACATGGTGGTTCCTGTGGTGGGCAACAGCTGGAGGACCCATATGTGGTCCCTCCATTTCCAGTGACGAAATGGCAGTTTGGGGACAAATGCTCACATACCATGATGTTGTTTTTTTTTTAAGAGTTGGGTGTTCCAGAATCTTCTGCAGAAGAGCTGCTGATAAAGCCAGCATTTTCAGCATTGCTCGTGCAGTTTCATAGGCTGTTATACTTACAAGATGTGACTTTTGTGTTTCCCCGTATTTGTGAGCTGTTCCATGAGCAAACACTTGTTATACCAGCAAACTTTACTTAAATTTATCACCTTATTAGCATTTAATGGGATCGGCTATTAATGACACATGATCAGAATAACTGCTCTTTAGTGATAAATGCCTCAACTCAACTGCTATCATGTGCTTTGTTTTTGCTTACTTGGTGAATTCTTGGTTTATATACCACTTAAGGTTACTGAGAAAGGACAAAACACTAAATGGAAACATCTAGAGACACTATTAGTACGCTATTCTGTTTCTTTACACATCTAGCTGTCACGTAGATACCAAAGTTCCCGTTGACTAATATTTATATTAGGTGTCTCCAGAATGACAATATTGTGCCTGGCTAATTTCCAAAGGCATCTGTAATGTCTGTCAGCAGCGTCACAGGAAACGAATAAGTGTGTGAGGTCAAGCCACTTGGCATGGTGGGCAGATAGAAAGGGTCCCTTGATAAATTTCAATGATCCAGTACAGCGAACTAGACATCTGTTGGCTGTGATGTTAGGACATTTAAAATCCATGGCTTTTATATGCAAAGCTCCCTAGAGCTCGACTTGAGATTTTAAGAGGAGTCCAGTTTTGCTGGACTCATCGCAGGGCGACTGGGTGGTTTGTTTCTCTCTGTGGAATCTAAGCAGCCATGATGCGGGACAGGAGGTTCTCTGGAATTAGATTTTGGTGCCGTCAGTTTTCATTACTACAGAGGAATGTACATTTTGTAACTACTTCTGTAACCTCTGGCCTCAGTTGTGCTGATAAATTGGAGCAAATTAAAGAAGAAGAATTCACTGACGTTCCTCGGACTGAATGAGTCTCAAGCAGCACAACTGCAGCAGCTTCTGCCAGTGGTGTTCTTCGGCTCCTATTCCTGGAAAATCTCTTCTGAGTCGTAAACATGGAAACCCACGGTTGGGACCCGCAAATCCACCAGTGCGTGAGCCCAGAAGCCTTGGCCCTCACGTGAACCTTCAATCGATCAAGCTTCCTGTTCGCCGCTGAGCCGCAGCCACGGCGGAAGCGAGGCCCAGCAGGTGCGTTCGTGAGCATGGTGGACCCAGCTACCCACACGATGCGGTGGGTTTACCCTGTCAACAGGAGCCTCCATCTCATGTAGGTGGATAGAACTCAGCAATGAGACGACTCACAGAGCCCCAGGAAAGGACCAGCGATGTTTTGCCTTGTTAAGAGGTGAGCTGATTTAGATAAGTCGGGACAGCAAGAAAATCACTGAAACTGACTGAAGCTGAAAGGGTCAGTACATGGACCCCCCCCCCCCCCACCTGGACTACTCAGTAGAGCTGCAACATGAGAGGGAGGCCCTCTTATAAACTCACATCATCAGACTCCTGGAACATGAGCTCCAGTGTAGTTAAGAGAGCTGTATTCCTAATGCCGTACATTATTCACATTCTTTGTGCAGCCTGGAGGTTCTCTGTAGGATTCAGGAGACCATAAACATAATGAGCACATGGCAGGCCAGCCTCACACTCGAACACAGGCTGCCAATGTTTTTTATTTTTCCCCATAAATAAATCAAATAAACAGGCTAAATCAATCCGGGGTCATTTGCGCCTCTGTACGAGGCGTTGCTATACTGAGACTGAGCCAAGTCTGGGCTTTACGCACCTTCAGAGGCCACGGTGAAAATGCGGGGAAATGGAAACGGGGTCGACTCCAGTGACGGTGGATTGTGGGGGGAGAGGGAGCAGTAGAGGGAGGGAGAGAGATCAGTAAAGGAGGAGAGAGACAGGGAGGCGGGGACAGAACAGTGGAGAAGGAGAGAGAGCGGTAGAGAGAGAGAGCAGTAGGCGATGTCCTACCTCTGGGTGAACCATCTCTGTTTAATGCACATCTGTCACACTGCCAGCCGTCACACACTCAGATGAACAGATGCAGGGGCTCCTGTCCTCTCCGCACAGCCGCTCCCTCACTTTTTATTACCGTCATTACTTTTTCACTGCCGCTCGCACACATTTATTCTGCCTGCGGAGATTCGGCAAGCGAAAGCTGCATGCAGCACTGGGTGGACGGGAGGAGCGGTGTGGAGGAGGATCAGCTCACTGGAGTCAGTGCTCGATTTAGCAGCTGCAGAGAGAAACGCAGAAAGCCTGGTCCTGCCGGCCACCTTCCGTCTCCATGCTTGTGCAGTGCAGTGAACCAGACGAAAGGGCACGACTTCAGGTCATCCAGTGCTGCCATTTTGGTTTGTCATTCTGTAAGAAAGAAAACATTGAAGTACAGTAAGCCTCAGAGTATGATGAAAGTCTATTTAACGCCACGCTCCATTAATTTGCAATGCACACAGAGGCATCAGTGTTCACACAGGCACACGCACACAAAACAAGCAAGAACAAATAGCTTTCATTTGTAAATCTGGTCCACAAGGCCTTGTTGAAATGCAGTGAAGTGTTTGACCTTTAGTCAAGGAAAAAAACCAGTGGTCCAGTGATCTACCTGGATTTAGGAAAAAAAATTCATGCGGAGTCAGAAAAAAACAAAGCATCCTCACTGTTGTGTAAATGACACAAAAACATTCATGCTCATCTACACCATGTGGCATATTCTGACAGTGACCCAGAATGCACTGCTCCTCACTGGGAAAATGTTTAAGTGGACTTCAAAAGCCACTCAACCCCTTTTACTTTACATGAATCAAATTGAGTTTCTCATTTGTAATTTATTTCTATGATGTTTTAAGAATCACACGTTCTCAACAATCCATTAAGAGCTTGGTCTCTGCTGTAAATTTAGCTGCTTTTGGACCTGCAGACCTACAAAGTAACAATTGCAGAAAAGCTTCCATGTATAAAAGACCATTCAGATAGAGCATCGACGGGCAGGTCAATCCCATCAGCATACAGCTCTGAGATCATGTCCGAGGTCATCTAAACATCTGCAGTAGGAATTCATCTACAATTGTGGCCTCCAAGTTAGGTGCAGCACCAAATATCCAAGTTGAGGTATGAGCTTCTAGACTTGGTAGTACCATGGCCAGTAGTGCAATGGATACACCTTCTAGACACTGATATTCTGGAGTGCCATCACTTATTTCTTGCCCACTTTGGTAAAAGCCTCAGTAGAAAGTCAGTGTCGCTCTTAGCATTGACTCACTCCAGCCCAACTGACTAGTCTCACCTTGGTCATTCATCATGCGGCTGCTTAAGCGGAAACAAGGTCCCAGCTCCATTTAAGTTGTCCCTATGTCATCTGGTCCTTTTTGTCTGAAGGACAGGCAAAGTTCTGACAATCTGCTGCCTGAAGGACCAAGAACTGGGCTTCTTATATATCTTCTGGTGCCTATGGGGTTCAGTTGAGAACTGAGTTTCACTAGTAGAGAGGCCCACCTTTTTACACATCTCAGGGCAAACAAAGAAGGACAGGCTGATCAGCAGAAGCAATGTTTCCCCTGGCTTTTTGGGTGCTCTTGATTGGTAGTCTCTCTCGTCTAGTGATTGTACTCACAGTTTGGGCTTTGAGGGTCAGGCTTCTCTTTTCATAAATTCCAACATATCTTTGCAAAAATCAAGGCTGAAATTGGATTATAAGGTACATTATTCTTCACTGCCTGAAACAACAAAGTACACATTGAAAAAACCTTATATATATCCATAAAATGCAATATTTCCAGATATTCTAATGAGTCATGGAGGCCTCCCATCAAGACAGGTTGCAGCAAAAATGCTTGGACAATCTATCAGATCATTAGCAACACTTTCTCGTTAACCTCATTACCAAGGAGACTGGGAGGAGACTGTGGAATGTCTGAATCCTGCCTGTATCCATATAAAGAGGTACAAGGAACAAGCACAAGCCCAGTGGGGGGTGTCATCTGGAATTTGAGGATGACGCTTAGCATCTCCTCCCTGCCACAGACAGGGAATAATGATGTTCTCCTAAACTAGTCTGTCCAAATTTTTTGCCTTTTAATTGGAATTTGCATTAATGAATCCAGAGAGTCTGAGCTTCAATGCAAATTACACTTCATTTTAAAAGTCAAACGATTCTAGCAAACATATTGGCTCTTAGAGTCAAGATTACAACAGCGAGCATGTATCAATATAGCATTTCTTTATTCCAGTAATCACTGTGCCCATTAATGTTTGGTGCCATTGGGGGTGTACGCTTCAGTGCAGCTAATTAACGGCTTAATTGTCTCAGGGTAAGGGCCGCCCGTTTTCTTCTTCAGACATGCCTGAGTGACGGAGATTTGGTTCAAAAGCATTAATCTGGGCAGAAGAGGGCAATAAAATGGCTGCTGTTTTGAAAATGGGGGGGGTGTGGGGGTATAAAGACAACGCAGCTGCAGAAGAGCCAATAAAGCTCAATTAGGGCTGGGAAACACAGAGGAGGAAGTCTGACTAAATCACACGTAGATATGTGTAATTATGGAGGGCAGAGGGGCAGCCTGAAATATTCACATTGCTCTGTAGTACAGGCAAAGCCATGTAAACACATATAGAGCAATTTCTATGTAATTAAAAGGATAAGTATATATATATATAATTATGTGAAACAAAAGAATGTCTGAAAGGGTTTATCCTAGATCCGTCCTTATACATTGCCTGTAACTAAGGTAGAGTTTTAGTTGCAGGAGTTGAATTTATCTAAGGTACATGAAGAATTATGACACTATCATAGTGTTCTGGGGCTCCCGCCCACTGCAAGAGTAGATGGGGAAGAAGAAATGGAAAAGAGGATGCAGGAGAGATGGAAAAGAGGATGCAGGAGAGATGGAAAAGAGGATGCAGGAGAGATGGAAAAGAGGATGCAGGAGAGATGGAAAAGAGGATGCAGGAGAGATGTCACTGACAATAAGAAATGGAGAGGAGACCAGACACAGAATCAATATGAAAGCCGGTGTCGGGAAAACATTCCAAATAACTCATTTTTTAATAAAGCTGCGTGGAGCTCGACATGATGGCACCACTGCGGAAGCGGTAAACCCTGTTGACTCCGCGACTGTCCTGCGGAATGGCAAGAGCGACACCTCCATCTGCGGCAGAAGCGGGCACCACGCCGGGCACTGACAGCAGGTTGGCAGCTTCTCCCAGGGATGCCCATGTAGCTGGGGAGGACAGATGGGGTCCATGTAGACGCTCTCTGCTCGCAGAGGCCCTGCGATCGACACGGCTGCCTGTCCCATTGCCGCTGTCATTTCTGTCAGACGATCATAAACCCAAGACAGGGGAGAGATGGAAGAGTTCTGACCCACCGAATTCCCAAGTCTGCAGTCGAGAGGCACCTGTCTCCGTGGTCCCGGATGTCAGTGGCAGCACTGAGTGGAGATGGAGCAATTTTGGGGCGGGCACGTATTAAACGCATTTATGGATCAGGAACGGCAGGGCTGAAATCTGGGCCAGCGCCGGTCCTACCCGGTGTGGCGCCCTAGGTGAGCATCACCGCCAGCGCCCCCCATCTGAAGCAAACTGAAATTGACTGGCATGTCGGCACTTCCTCAGAAGACAGCGTCCTAGGCAGCTGCCTATGTCACCCGTAGGACTGTCCGGCCCTGATGCTGGGTGAGTAGCAGGTACACCATACATATAACACACATTCAAAGAGAGAAACCTAGCCTCCAGTTTAAAGTCTCAGCTTTAAGATCTAGATCTACAAAGTAGTGACTTAAAATAGGGCAACGATGTCAGTAAATACCATGTAATTACCCCCCCCCCCCCTTAGCTCTAGGAATAGATATTAAAATACCAAATCATCAGCTTGTGGAGATCTTTCCCAATTTGAGCAAATTTCCCTTTAATAACAGCAGCAGCTTCCCCTTAGCGGTGAAGACAGATGCAGCATGGGGGAATGGCCAGCTCCGCTGGGCCTCCAAGAAGCTCAGCACCACAAGGGCAGCCCTGAGCACAGGGGCTGCAAGTATTAACGAGAAGCTACATCGCTGGCAAGGGATTTTGGATTTCAGAGCAATGGAAAATAATGACACGGCCCAAATCTCCCAGCGTGCACCTGACGACGGACTTCTATTCCAGAACGTTACGCTGCTGGCAGAAGCACAACTACTCTGGAGATTAAGCAGTGAGGCACGGCTGGCTTCCCGGGTCAGTTAGAAACCCGTTTCCATGGCATATTTCATGTGATTTATTGGGGGCGGGGGGGCTGACATAGCCGGGCTGGGCGTCAGATCCACACAGAGTGCACCGGAAAAACCAAGACCACACAAGACGGCTCAGGACCACACCGACGACTGGCTCTCGCGGCGTTCCCATGCGAATCGGCTCAGTGCAGGATAACACCCGTCTGTGGAACATCTGCAGAATGTGGGGAAGGAGATAAATGCCTATTTGGGTTGGCGTTGTGCGTTTTAGAGTCTTGTTGCCTCATCCAGTGATCCCTGAAATAAAGTTTATTCTGTGAAAACCCGACCAGTCATATGCCAGGGCACCTGCTATGGAGGATCTCTGGCAAATATGACCAGTTTCTCATGTATATGGAGTAAGAATGAATACAAATGGTCTCTACTTTTATATATGTTACAATTATGTTAGTTAATTTATGCTTCCACTGTGTGAAACCATTTTTTATAACTGTGGATTGATGTAGCAGCAGAGCACACGTACCCGTACCTTCCTATGTTCAGACACTGAGCACTATGCACCCACCAGGGGGCGCTGTCACATCCGTAAAGCACACCCAGCCTGGCTGGCGACCACTGTCTACTGTGCATGCCCTCGACCCTCCATCCCCGAGGGGTGGGTAAGGATGGAAGTAAGGGACAACAGCAAGGACAACAGCGAGCTTTATAACACACCTCTCATCCAGCAGGAAACATCTGACGTCATGAAACTACATTAACAATTATTTATTTTTGGAGCATCTTCCCTAGAGAGAAATGCGATTCTATTTTTTATTTTTTTTGCAGAGGATAGTAACTCTTCTTAAATACTGAGCCTATATGTGTGTAGGATTCAGGACTGTAAGGTAATTCATAATTACCTAAATAAACTGCCATATAAGCTTTATGAAACCTTCAGCCTCTTCTGTGGCCTTCGTGTTATTATGGTGGTCCAAAGCATTTCAGGAAACCACCATTTGTCGGGTTTTTCACTCCGGTGCCGCTTAATGGACTCAGTCAGGAGTTTAAAACGCGGCAGTCCGAGCCACAATAAAGCAGCACGTGTGAGTCTATTTCACCCTGCAGCCACTGGCATATAATATATACAGCAAACCGCTCGTGGTAAAAATAAGTCACCACAAGAGCAGGGTTTGCAGAACCTGACAGAAAGCACTCAGTAAGACAGTCACCTCTCATCATACGTGCTACATACTTCCTCATACAGCAGATTTGTACACGACACAAACACTCCAAGGTGATATGGAGGACCAAACAGGAGGGCAAAGAGGCTCCCTGCTTGAGAGCTTTGTATCTTGGAGGCCTTCACTATAATTTTGATCAGTGAGCAGTGTTTCCCAATCCGGTCCTCGGGGACATAAAGTCAATCCAAGTTTTTGCTCCCTCAGAGCTCACTGCCAGACAGCCGACATTTTTGCTCCCCCTCTGCTATGGGTCGGGTTGCATTACAGAATACAGCGGACACCTGGACAAACTGCGGTCACTTCCAGACAACAGTGCCCCCTCCCCGATCAAACTGGAAAGAAAAAGGACGACTTTCTATTTTAGATATTCAGGGCTTGAAAGCATGGTTCTCGTGTCCTAGGGGAAGCGCGGCACGGGTTCGCTGCAGGGCCTTCCTCCTGCACCATATTCCAGCATCTCTAAGTAGGTTACACACCCGTCCAGAGCCCAAGGAAAGAGGGCGCGCATGCTGCTGGTGCAAACTGTACTGTCCCTCTGCACAAGCTCACAGTCCAAAACTATAATCTGTCAATTACCCAGACAAAGACGGCACAACTGGAGTTTCTCTGGAGAACGGCCACATTCTATTTAAACTGCAACTAATTGTAGGATTTAAAATGGCTGCTGAAAATTGCACGAGACATTTACAGTGTTTCAGTTGTGCTGCTTTGGTGATCAGTAATAACGACGGCAGACTTCATGCGACATAAAACCACCGAAGGAGCCTGTGTTTGGCCCCCCATTCAAGGGCCTGGTGTTGGAAAATCATGTGACAGCGACTCGGCAGTGTGTGTCTGTGCAGTGTGAGTCTGTGCAGTGTGTGTCTGTGCAGTGTGTGTCTGTGCAGTGTGAGTCTGTGCAGTGTGAGTCTGTGCAGTGTGTGTCTGTGCAGTGTGTGTCTGTGCAGTGTGAGTGTGTAGTGTGAGTCTGCAGTGTGTGTCTGTGCAGTGTGAGTGTGTAGTGTGAGTCTGCAGTGTGTGTCTGTGCAGTGTGTGTCTGAGTCCATGCAGACCTCAGCATCACTGGAGATGGTACTGAGAGGTGGACAGGCGCAGAAAACCCAGACAGTTCCCACCTCGAGGGAAACCGCTGATGTGTCCAAATGACAGCCGGCATCGTGCCTCCGACAGCCGGAGCTAGAAGCTCAGTTTTGGTGAGACGTAAACAGCCAAATGTGAAACCGGATGGGGTGAGGGAAGGAAGAGAAACCGAGACAATATTCCACACTCGTAATGTGAATTTTAGAAGCTAAGAAAAAAGGAGAAATCCACCTGATCATCTGTCAATAGCTGTCGGTGATTTTTATGCATTTCCAGTTGAGATCAACTGTAATCACTCAAAGGAAACATACAAAACAACAGCAAAGGCCACACATCAGTGCTGACCTTTCCCTCATCGGTGCAGAAAAGCTTCCCGTGCTTTCATCTCTGAGGTTTTCACAATGCTGAGCAAGCCGTAGCTCCCGCCGTTACCTGTCAGGTCTGTTGTCCCGGCGAGGCTCTGTCCTGCTCTTGGTCAGGGATGTGTATCCATATCTGCTCTCGGGAGATACAAAAGGCAACACAAATGACAAAATGTCAGGATCATCTCTTGGAGCATCTTCTGTCCACCAAAGGAAAGGGCACATTGTCAAGAAACTGTCAAGTGTCCTGTGTGAAGACAAACAGCCACAGGGGACTGAACATGTTGCCAGGTGGTCTTCCAGAGAAAAACCCCACCTAACCGGCCGATGAATCAGATGAATACTAGAGTTTAAAACATGCGGTTGGATTTTAAAAGATAAAACTGTACAGGACTAGCAGTGAAACGGGATTCTGGGCTGTATGTCGGGAAGATAAACATTCATACTGGGCAGAAACATGAAGAAGCAGCCTTAGGCTTCACTTTGTGAGACAGGAGTGAGAGTGAGAGCCGACCTGAGAAATGCAACCATGTGCCCCTTCGCGTCCAGGTCTGACAGCTTCCTGTCTCATGACAAACTAGCGAAAGTGATTTAAACTCAAGCCTGAGGGGCTGTGACGCGACTGTCACGTGGGAAGCCGTACTTAGGCACAGCTGAACTACCTTCACTTTTCTGTCTCACTTGGTTTGGTGAATTATATTTACAAGAATATATTTATTGAAAACAGACATACATGTGGACCAGGTTATACAGCTCTGGAAAAAATTAAGAGACTACTCTACATTTTTTTTTAAATCTGCATTTTTAAGTCCTGGTTTAATCCTGGTTCTGCTGGCAGAAGGCTACACTGCAATGCAGGCTGATTCCAGACTCAAAGTTTCTAAGACCGCAGCACACAAGAATAAGGTGAAGCAGGAGACACTGGCAATAACCAAAAACCAGCCAGGTAGAGGGCAGAAGCAACTTTCTAATTCCAGAGATGACGTCAACTTATCCGGCAGTGCCTCATAAATCGGAGGATGACCTCAAGTGACCTTCATTCCTCATCATTCCTTATTCTATAAATATAACATATACGTACTGTACACACACATACACGCACATGCACACACACACGCATGCACATCAGAAAACATCAGCCACGCCCTCTTGCTCACGTCTGTCTCCTTAAGTGAGGGGGGGGGGGGGGGTGAATGCCCCCCCTCAACCTGCCCAAGTGGAAGCTGCCCCCCAGCGGCTTGTACGCGCATCATGTCTTCTGTGAATCGAATGAGACGGCCTTCATTAGGCTGTCGCCTGGGATAGAGGTGAACCCGTAGGGACAGCTCCGATAATCTGCTCTCTTCTGGGCCTCAGCGCTGCCCACCATGCAATGGGGCCCCATGCAGACAGATGAGGACACGTTACTCTGAATTTTGGGTATTATACAAAACACTATTTTGTTTAGAAAAAGCCAGGTCATGGGCTTAGCTGGGCAGGGAGTCCTGGTGGAGGACAGGGGGTCCTCATCACATTGTGCATCCAAAGATAAACTTCATGCCAATGATAGAACTAACTGGACTAAAGCTCCTGCCTGATTTGTTCCCCCCCAAGTGAAATTAATCCAGCTCATATTGTAGAGATGCATCACTATTGTTATACGTCATTCCATCTTCTCAGAAAAAGTCATTTTTTTCCCCCCCGATCGGTGAGCTTCATCATCTCTCACTGTTATTTGGAAGTGAAATGATTCGTCGAGCTTGTACATAATTTGCACACAACAAGCTATTAACTGCATCCTGGTCTAACAATGACTTGGCTACACAACAGCAGCAGAAGATAATTCACAAGCAGATACTGGCCCCTTCCTGAATAAGCACACTGAAAGCTGGAAGCCCTTGGTTATATTCCTACTCTGGGACAGGATCCTACATAGAGAGTGACAGAGCTCCAGAGGCCCTCCCTCAGGCCAGATCCCAGGGGCCTCGCTCCCGCCTCCCGTCTCTCAACCCGAGGTGAGGACCCACTGCCCAGTGCACCTGTAATTAAAGGTGTCTGCTATCAGTACCAGGCGTAGCCCTCAGGAAGATATGTGGCCTTAATTGCTTCAGTAAAAATGTCGAGATGCATAAATGGGCAAAAATCGAAGGCTGTCTACTTAGGTTGAATGGGCCAGGCGAGCATATAAAATAATTATCTAATAATTGTCTAATAATTATTAATTATTATAGAGCAACCTGTGAATATAAGTACTGTGGAAAGGGAAGGATCCAGCTGAGATGAGCCATATTGTGTGTTTTGACGGGAAATGCAAAGCAATGAAATACTTCTCATATATGTGGAATGTTCTCAGGCGCAATTGGCTTTCAGATATGATATGAATGTGAGACTCAAAGTTCTAATAGAAAGTGACGCATTTAAGAGACCATTTGTCACACAGCCTGAAACGGAGAATGACAAATTAGTATCTAGGAGATCTCACATCATATTAGGCACAGATTTTCAGCTGAGTCCACGGGTGCCATTTTGCACCTTTACATTTTTCCACTGTTTACAGTGTTGATATGTCTAATACACAGCAGGAATCAGTTACGTTTTACATTTACTGCACCCTAGTAATGCCTTTATAGACCATTCAGTGCACCTTCATAATGCATCCATATCCATCCTTCCATTTCCTATAACAGCTTACCCTAATCAGGATCACGTGGAGTATGCAGGTGCAAAGCCAAAATGCATTCATAGAACATTTATAAGCATCATGTAAGTATGCCTTAATAGCCAAACCTACCTTACCAGCTGTAATATACATATATGTAAGTAGTTACAGAAAATGGATGGATGGATGGATGGATATGAATGCATTATGAAGGAGCACTGAATGTTCAACAAATGTATTATAAGGGCATTATGAAGGTGCAGTTAATGTGAAGCATTATGCATGAATCTGACCATAAAGATAAAAGGTTGATTCTTTTTTTTTTCTTCCTTTTTTTTCTTTCTTTTTTTTTCTCCTTTTTTTTTTTTAAATAAAAATAAAAGGTTGATTCTTAAATGATGCAGTTCTGTTTATGATGGCAACTTCACACCGAAGAACCTGCCGAATCTTGCAAACTTCTACCGGCTCTATGATGGAAGATCTCTCCTGAAGAAATAAGCACTTGGGTTTCACAGATCTTTTATGTGCAGGACACTGAGGACAACTTAGCTTATTACCCTGTAACATATGACTGTTGTTACAAAACAAGAATTCAACACATCGTCCTCATTATAACTTAAGGTTCCCCTGAATTAAGCAGCAGAAGATAATTGTGGTTAATATTAGGTGAGTATATTTTATGATTAATACAAGGTAGAAATCAAATCAAAAGACCAGAGAACTAGAGCAAACCACTGATCATTACGTGCATTTTTCATTTGAATGTTGAAAATTGCAGTCTTATCACTGGCCAGAATCAGCACAGTCAGAGCATGAGGTAAACAGACTATGCAGAAAGGGCTGAGAGAGAGCAGAGAATTTTTCACACCAGACCTCTGGACACAGAAACGACAAGGACTTCAAAGGAGTCAAGCCTGCAAGGTTTTTGGAGCTGAACGGAGGAAGACGCACCAATGACATGACAGCATAACCAGTAAGGCGAGAGCTGTGATTAAGGGACCAATCAGGCGAGGCGGACTCAGGGTAGGATAACAGGCTCTTCGGGAATGGACTGCCAGAAAAAAATGGAGTGGTAGATTGAACTCAGGCCTGCGCAGGGTCAAACTCAAACATAAAATATATGAGAGACCCGAAGCAGAAATGCGCCTCTCTGAAAAATAATCTCCCCAGGAATTTCTCCCAACAAGTGTAACATACGTGCAGCGTGTGATAAAGGAATTTATGATAAGACAGGTTCCATCTCTTCTCCTGGGCGCAGTCACCATGGAGACCGCTTCTGGAATGTGCTGGGAATGCGCTTAGCGCCACGTCGTCCAGAAAGACGGCCCGACAAGCTAGCCTCTTCTCGGGAATTTGAAATGCTCTACCTGAGCACCTCACTGACTATCCAGCACACGGAGACAGGAGTGTTTCCCTGCAGAAGGGAAATGACTGTCTGATGTAACCCAGCGTCGTTCAGCCCCAAACTGGACTCCTGACTCTCTTTGAGGAGCACTTGGTCCTGAGAAAACACCGTAAATATGCCACAGGGAGACCTGACCTGTACTGAGCATCACTCCTGGGAGGTAAGATGCCTGGTTAGCATACAGCCACGGCCAGTAACGAGTGCCCAGTAACAACTGGTCTGTTCCTTCAGCCGCCCAAAGACTTACTGTAGTGTGGAAGGAAACCACTGCATGTGTCAGAGAGCACAGGGCACAAAAAAAACAGCATTATGTGTTAACACATGTATCTGATGCACATAACCTATTATTTTGCCAGCACAAAACATAGTGCAATGCTGGTCTTGATTATTGCTTGCAATTTTGACTCAGGCGACTGGGGGATGCACTGCCCCCCTGCCCCCCCCCCCAAAACGCTGCCCACAGGTGTACAGGGGCATGCGAATACCCCGGACAATTCAGGAGGCCCAGGACTTTACAGAAACACTTCAATACATAAAACTATAAAATTATTTAATGTATTTGGGTGGCGGGCATTTTGCCAGATGGTCCAGGATTTACAGCTACGCCCCCTAGTGGTATGTTTGCCGTGGTGACTGATAGCTAATGCTGGATTGCTGGAGATCTGGGATGGAGGCCTGTGGGTGGCATTATGCTCCCAACCCCCCCCCCCCCCCCCCAAATTAAGATGGGGGGGGGTGGGGGTGCACAGAGACAGGACCACAGATTATGGTGCAGCAGGTTAACAGTACGCCACTGACAACAAAGTATGCATGTGCATCCGTGTGGGTCCGTGTGCACAGCCCGGAAATCCACGTGCGGAGCAGGCCGGACACAGGAGGCGGCGGCCAGCTTACGAAGAAACAGGTCAATGAAAAAAACAACAGCCACAGCCGGGGCAGGGCGTTCTGCAAATACTACGCAGAGCTAAAATATGAATAAGCAAACGGAGGGTATTTTTAAAGCACTGTGTAAGCTCTGCTAAAGTGTGATGCTATTCAGAGCGCAGAGATATACGTCTGTATGAGCGAGTCCCTCACGCCGCCGGGGGCCGATTGCGTTGCGATGACGAGCGTCCAGGGGAGGCAAACACAACATCTGCTCCCCTGCTGTCTGATGCAGAGGAATGAGCGTAGAGTCCAGCTTGGCCTTGTGTGGGTCCTGTAAGCAGCTCTGTCTAAGGTTCTAAACAGAATGCTTAGCGTGGCAAAAACCATCAATCAGTCGATCAGCCCACACGCATTCGAATTTAGAAACATTATGAGAAGTTAAACTACAGGTTCATACTGGATCAGACAGTCTTGCACCTACCTCCTTTTGTCCGTTTATCCTGCCTTCTGCATGAATTCCCCTCAGACCATGCAAATGATGGAGCAGCCCAAGCTGGAAATGGCCTGGATGAGGGTCTACTTAACACCAAGCCCCTCTGCTGTCAGCACGAGAGCAGCCACTAAGCACAAAGTCACAGGCGAGTACACAGATTAGGGGGCACCTCGTAATTACGGGCAGCTTTCTCCATGGAGGTAAACTTCCAGCATGCGATAGCCAGAATTGAGACAGTCACATGATTTTTCATAGCCAATCACAGATAATAGGAGATACACTAGTGGTGTACATGAAAGAAACTACTCAGCATCATCAGTTAGGCGTCCTGGACCAGAATAACAGATTCCATAATCAGCAAACAAATGCTAAGAAGCAACAAGGCCAGCTGAAAACGATACCATTCGCCGAAACACCACAAGAGCGGCGCTATAGAGGACAGGGTGTGTGCATGACACCGCAGGTGGTGTCCTTTGTACCCACGTGCGTGTTTCAGCTTTCAGTCTTAATGGGAGTCGTGTGTTCCCCACCTTGCATCAACGGTGATTTCACTCACAGCGAAGAACGTTCTCAACTTTCAATTTGCCTCAATTAAAGAATCATCTTCTGTGTAGAAACAGGATCTAAAAATAGAGCCTCACATCTGTGCTGCTTTGCCACTGAATCTCTTTTCCTGCTTCTGAAGTAAAAAGAAACCATCAGACATATGTGTGACTCTCCAAACACCCTAAACAGGTCCTGAGGGTGTCTTGCTTGTGATAAAACTCTTTAAAACAGACAACAGTACATCATATCAGAAAAGCACATGCATACTAAATGCTTAAAAGTACCAAACATGGTTTTGTTGTGTTGGTTTTATGCATTCCAAGCAGCACGGGTGGTATGTTGATGGATGTTCTCTTGGGGTAGCTGTTAACCCAACATGGCTGTGGTCCTCTGTAAATGACATTTACAGTAGAAACAATGACTGAAATTAGGAAGAATGCCTGACTTTTCCACCTACATTCCACCTACATGACCTTTCCACAGGATTCCATCCATAGCCTATAGATATATGACCAAGTGAATGACCTGAGATATTCCTATTATGTAATGATGTTTGCTTCTCTACACGATATTAAAAGGTACCGAAAATACAGACTTACGTAACAAAATACATTATTCTGATGAAGTGGGAACATAATGAGCACATTTTAAAGATCCCTTCTGATAGGTCGGACTGAAACATCAGCTTTTAAACAGTATTCATAGACCAAAGGTGATTCCTGGTGCTGCGGTCCCGAATCCAGGCAAAGGCAGCTTATTTTCTGAGCGTGGGTCCACAGCACCCTGGGAAATTACTGGCGAGCAGAGACTAACCCCCATGATGGAGCAGCCTTTTGCAAAATGAAATTCATGCTGAACTTTACCGACAGAAAACATCTAGGAAGTTGGCGAGAAAACAAACGGAAGTGTAGACTTCCCTGTGGCGATAGCAGGTCGGGGGGGAGGGGAGACAAATCGTCTGAAGGAGACATTATTTGCGCAGTGAAAACCAAGTAAGCCAAGCGTGTGATACCTGCCCTCGCATGACACCGTAGACACAGACCTGGGGGATGAGCTCTTGGGATCCTGAGGACCCACTGGGACAAACCCAGTTGTGCTGACATTCATGTTATTGCTAAACCTGATTCTGGACCACATGGGAGAGAGTGGGAGGCAGTGGAGAACCATACAGTGACCAATAATACCTCAGCTGCGGTCATGTGACCACAGAGACCGGGAGGTCCTACAGTGCTTGGCTGTGTGCTGTATCCGCTGATGTCTGTGGGGGGGGTAACTTTAAAGCTTCACACTGATAATGCGGTCAGGCTTCGAGGACCCCTGACCTCCTGACTCCTGCTGCACCAGCGATTTGAGGCCGAGAGTGGACACGTGTCTGCAGAGGAGGATGCGACGAGCCTCCTCACGCGGCCGCCTGTGCAAAAGGACTGCAAAGGAACATTAACTCGAAGCCAGATGGTGAAATTCGTCACTAAAGCGAACCTGTTATGCTGCTATAGACACACATTCGGAGCTATTTTTAAATGGAAAGCAACTGCTAGAATAATGACAGGACAGATATGATCTGATAAACAATAAACATGTTCAATGTTTGCATAACACACCTTGATAAAGATGCAAATTTGATGAGGGCATTCTCCATTCTCTGGAAAACCATGCTCCAATTCGGGGACTGAAAACCTCACCTAGAGGCCTAAAGCAGTACTTTAGATGTCACCGAAAATATTTTAATGTCCGCTTTAACCTTAAAACCCAATTAAGGGAGGTAAGGAGCCGCTAAGTTGTTTGGGGACTTTTAAACCTTGTTGGCAGAGTATCAGTCCCTCTCTCCTTCTCTCCCCCTCTCTCTTCCTCTCTCTCTCTCTCTCTCTTTCTGTGCACAGAGAGGTTTTACTACACTGCTGTACATAGAAACACAACCACATGAGAGCCTCAAGGAGCAAATTTTAAACGAAGACCAGAAGAAGAAGACCAGGAGCAGATGGATCATCTTCACCTCCACATGTTCCCAGGTGGTTCTGGCCTCGTTTTTTTTGTGGGTCCGCTGTGGAGGTGCCACCATCCAGGCAGCTGGCGCAAAGAATTTCCCACAGAAATGGCTGCTCCCAACCCAAACATCTGTATATTTAGGACTAACTCCACACCCCGGATGTCTCCCTGCTCCCAGGACGGCTCAGATTCCCGGCGGCGGTGTGCAGAAACTCATCTACAAACTTCTCTTAAGGATTAATGACCTTTCCCGCATTTGTTAAATTAGCTATGATTCGGCGCGGCAGAAGACGACAAGGGAGAGGGTGTGTGAGCCATGTTGAGTCACTGAACTGAGAGAATTAGAGGGGTAAATACACACAGGGGTGAGGGAGCACCAACATACAGGAGGTGGATCTCTAGACCTCCATCTCCTGAGTGTAAGCCAGACACCACCGCTCAGACATGAGAGAAAGGGACCCGAGCGTTTGAGCTGCTTTTATTTATGCTCAAGGCACCGAAGAAAGTTATGGGTGATAACGCACCAATGTTAATGACATGAATTTGATTTGTGTCTTTACACAGCCTCCTCCCCTTCCTGTTACCTCTTCCCTCTTCATGCGGTGCACCCTAACCCTTCAATTCCAATCAGCAAAGCCTGATGGGTAATAACGAGGCTAGGAAGGGAGAAGGTATTAAAAAAGTAAAAAAAAAACTTTTCTTAACGAATCAATTAAAAGCCCGCAGGCTTTACCTCTGTTCACCCCTCCCCCCCACTCCCACCCCCACATGAGATAGATTTTCTTCTCAAAATGATTTCTTCTTCTGATTCGTACTGGCCGGTTTGTTTACCGTGCCTGGATTCCTTATCATCATGGTGTGTCGAGGTCTGAGGAGAGATTTCAAGGCTTCCTGGCCATGGGAGAAGCTAAAGGTCTTCTGGTGGGTCACCTTCTCCTCCTCGTTAGATCTGCCTTCAGCAGATCCACCTTAAGTTCTCCGGCAGGCTTATGGAGCCGTCAGAAGTCACGAACGATGGCGGTATTATTAGCAGCAGATTCTTATGGAAGCGTCACAGCGGTATCTACCTCTTTGCCTCCAACCTGTTGCTCAGGGAACAGAATTCTAATAGGAAGAATAAATCTGTCTGTTCTGACACAGCCTTCACTCTGAAAGGCAGCCAGACGTCTCATCTATGGAGACATCGCTTGGCGGGGCACAGCCCCCCGCCGTAGACGCTCTCCTATTCTCATTCCCGTGGAGAAAGCCCGTGAGGAACAGAGGTTGTCGAATGCAAGGAGAGCACCAGAGATCAGGCGGTACATCGGAGACCCAGATCTGACACTTAGGGACCATGTGACAGACATGCCACCTACTAGTGAGGCTAAATGTCCCAATGGGGCCTCATTCTTATTCTCAACTCATCGGCCAAGAGGGACGCTCATTAATATGAGCTTTATCGATGTGCGTCAGAAGCCATTAGCACTCAGCAGGATGGCTGTGTTCCTGCTAACTCAGTCATGTGTTACATAAATACCTGTATGAATTTGGGGGGAGGGGGTACAAAAGTGTCTTGTCTTTTGAGCCGAACGCCCTTCCATGCGTCCTGCTAAGAGCAAGCGGCCTGGCAGGTACCAGTGCCAGACTGACAGATAGCAGAGGTCACACTCTCGAGATTTATGATGCGGCAGCTGACCGCTGACAATGTGCCAGAGGACCAGTGGTGACTATGCCCGCCCGTTGGCAGGATCTCTTCATGGGAATGCTGTCCTCATGACTTTCGGTGGCAGCGAGATCTCACACCGGGATGTCATCTGGGATCATGGTCCATCACGAGCCCAGAGGCGGGTTGTGTCCCGACCAGGTGACCATAACAGTTATGTAATGCACTTGTCCCTTGTTCCAGGAACTTGTGTGTACTGCTGTGCACAGACTTTCCGCACCAAAAATCTCATACCAGCTCCTAATGTGGAAAAGTGTCTTTCTGTTCTCTCATTTCCTCTCCTCTTCCACCACATTTCCGGTAGAACGAACAACTGTCTTCTTGCCGATCTCCTCCTCCTTGAAATCCTGGAAACAGCTCTAAAAGTCACGTGTCCATTTGAAATGACATCAAAGAGCTTGGTGTGGGTGCAGACACGCCTTCTGCTCCTCTTTGCAATGGCAGCGTTTCCCCGACCGGAGCCCAGCGATGTCATCCTCTGTATTTCAGGTTCCACTTTGACTCGCTCTAACTGTCACAGCTCTGACCGCTAACTAATATCGACAGACGGTCGTTATTCGGAATGAAGCCTTCCGAACTCGTCCCTTGCTTACTTAAGCGTGGTACAGCCCCATCAAGGTGGAAGCTCACCTTCAGCATGGGCCAATCCCTTTGCAGCGGTGGACCGCAGCCAATCACATGCTTTATGATGCAAACGGAGCGCAAGGGTAAACACTTATGCGGCAGCGCGGCGTGTTGGCGTCAACTCCTCCGAGAAGTGTCAAGCAGCATCTGCAATGTGACTCGGGCCGACGCTCGGGGCTAAAAATCTGACTGTATAATGTCGCACCTTTGCTTCAACGACTTCCACCGTCAGTCTCCGTCCTTTGATTTACCTTGACGGAGGTGGGAAGATGAAGGAGCCTGCCTAACGGTCGAACCAACACGAGAGGCCAGGATGGGGACATTCAATCAAACTCTGCTGCGGCTTAATGAATCTAGAATCAATTAGGCCTATTGTTCCAGGCCACTAATCGGCAGAGCTAATTAATACAGCTTTGAAAGTATATCCTGCGCTCAGAGATGGTTTCCCTGTACCCACTGGGATGCTTTCATTCCACTGGAGGGCCTTGGGGACCATATCAGAGTGTAATGAAGAGTCACACGTTTAGACATGCACCTCTCCTCTGCAATACACCCCGACGTTACAGTCTGACAGTGGGGAGCAGAAAGCACATACCCATGAATCTCGAGTACCCACACAGGGTCTCCGGTGCTTTTCTGAGAGGGCAGACTGGCTTCCCACAGGTAGTCCTATCAGAGCCTATGCGAGGGTTTGCTGCGCCACCTGGGGAATCCTCCGACAGACGGGTGACATCCCTTCCTGTGACAGTGTGCAAAAAGGTCAAACAGGGACCTTTGCCTATGGGGCAGCACATTTCCATAAAAGCAGAAATACAGCAAAGTGGCATCGAGGGCCAAGCCAGGGCATGGCATGCTAGAGTTACACCTGATAGGGTGGTCACAGAGGAGGGTGGGGCCTGATAGGGTGATGGCAAGTGAAGGTGCCACCTGATTGGACAGTTACGGGGACCCGGTCAGACATTCTCATTCCTGCTTCCTTTCTTGATACACCCGATTTGCCATCAAAGACACCCACAGTGTCTCAGCTTACAGACCCTTAATTAACCCATTGCCCCCCCTCCCCCAAACACCATCTTCCCTCAGACTGTGGATGACCGATCAACGTCTACATGCTCTGGGTATATCCCCTTTGCTGTAGACACACAATGCCATCTCATTCAAAGAAAGCCTTGGGTAGTAGGATGGCTCCCATATCTCACAGCAGGATTCAAAATAAAACTCAAGGCTCAGACTTCATTTAAGACTTAAAACTAAGCTGGTAAAAAGTCTCATTCACTACAAAAAAAACTGGAAATCCCGCTAATCTGAAATGTCAAAGGATCCCGTTTATTCTGCGCGACCATTCAGTAATCAGAGGCAGACCTCTCTTGTAAAGCCCCGTGTATCTCGAACGTTCTCAGTACTGTTTGTTTTTTGAATCAAATTGCTTCTTTTCCATCCTAAGCAGCCAACCAAATCCTGACTGCATTTGTTAAGTCAGTCCCGGGCTGAGGAGCGAGCCGGAAAGTGCCTTTGGGCTGTGAAGAGATTACGTGCTTTTTAAACACTGTTTGGCCATTTCCAGCTGTACCGCCCCGTCTCCTCACACGCTACTCTCACCATGGCTGTCCATCACACTAACACTGCCACCTCAGCGGGACTAATCACAAGCCGGAAAACGGAAACTGCTACAGCAGAACCTGCTGAGAAACTCCGCTCTCCCCAGAATCCCTCAGGAAGGAGGGCTGGTACATAATGAGATGTGCTCCACAAAACATGAATGTGAACAAGGAGAGAAGGCTACAGGTCCCCGGACCATGAGCCGACGGGCAGCCGAATCTCCCTTCCTAACTGTACACCTGGACCAGCTGGACCTGATCTTCATTTGCACTCATTGTCTTAATAGGAGTCAGCTGGGGAGGTGCCGGAATGTAAAAACCGGTCACTGTGAGCTGGGGAGGACACAGGAACTGCAGCACCAAGCTAACGTCAGCCCCCCCGGCCTCTGCACCCCAACGTCTCTATGCTGGAGGAGAGACACAGAGCCGGCTGAATACAATGTGGCTCACAACAGTGGAGGTACCATCTGTTTCCGCTTCATTTGGATCCGATTCCAGTTAAACGGGCCTCGTCGGGCTCTGGATCCCTCGTTTCTCTCTCAGAGTTGTGCGGGGGTCTGTTATCCCTTTTCTGTTTTCTCTGTTGTTAAAAATAGCGGCACCTCTGAACCACCACACACTCTTCATCTCGATTAAACGTCTCGTCAAACTCTGAGGGGAACAGCGCAGAGCTAAGTAAAGGCCTTCGCCGTGTCCCGCTAGTGACGGCCGTTTGTGTGCTTTTACCATTGATTACTTCAGACGACTCTTCAGGACTTAATTAAGCCACTATGTATAACGAGCTAACAGGAGCCACAATGCCTTGGGGAATTCAGTATATATTTGCCGGGGCAGAACAAACAGCAGCAGCTGATATTGAGCTGGCTGTAGAAGGAAGTATGTAATAGGCCTTAGAGTCGGTGCTATAAAAACTGCTTTAATTACGTATGTTACAAAGGAAGGAAACTGGAGTGATTTTTTAAAGGGATGTTGCTGCTAGGAGAAGGCCGTGTGTGCGAGCGGGGGGGGGGGGGGGGGGGGGCTCTGGATCTCGCGGCCACCCGTGACAAATGTGCTCCCTGTCAGAGTCTCATTAATTATAAAAATTAAAATGAACAGTGAGGCAAAACACAATCCGCCAAACTGGGGGAGGCTCTGCGGGCAATTAAACGGGCACATTTCTCAGCCTCTTCGCTGGATCACTGCCGGCGCTCCCCCCCCCCCCAAAAAAAATTAAGACAGTAGAAAGAAAAGAGGCAGCAGATGTTAAATGTCGCATGAATTATGCCTCTATGGTGGCAGCCTGCAGAAGGGGGGGGGCGCTCATTCTTCCAGGGGGTGCTGATCCAAGGGACGGGGTCACACATTCAGGGCCCCGTTTGTGACTCCAGCACCATGATGTAACAACGTTGCCCCTGCAGTTACAGCTGTGTTTTCTATGCATTTCTATGCATTAAATAAGACAGCTGTGACGTCTGGGTGGAGCTGTTCAAGGTTGGGCTGTGGTTGGGTTGGGCTCTGCTTTCTGATGGCTCCTCACCCCCCGTTCCATCTCACCCCCCGCACCCCCGACGCTAAACCGAAAGCGTGTCTCCCTTAAACGGACGTAACAGATGCAGGTGATATTTAACAGCCCGACCAAGCAAGGATGACTAATGAGCAAACAGGAGCTATTCATTCATTAACTGGACTCAACAGCGGTGTCGATACCACAGCACAGATGAAAGCATTTCAAAACCCGTGTCTGTTTCGTGATCCCTGTCCAAACCCAGGCTCAGCCTTTTCTAATCAAAAGGCCCAAAGCCAGTACCTTAAAGAGTACAGCCACCGTCGAGGCATAAACTGATGCTGAACGGGCGTCTCTGACACCTCATGCAGGTGAGAAATGGACCCCTGGCATCCAGGGCTGGGTGTCGAGCAAGAGGGATGGGATCCAGGGCTGACAGGTGAGCTGTCAGATGGCTGCTCATCTATTTTGGCCCGGGAGCGAAAACCGCGACGTTCGCATCGAATGACCTCACAGCAAAGCTTCGTTGGGTAAACCGGAGCACTTTATGCTGTGTGTGGAGCCTTCAGCCGACATACGTCGTCTGCAGCGATCTTTGGTGACATCCGGGCCAACGGGGAAGGTTTGCCGGCGGAAAGCCGAGACCAGCAGATTAACGTTGGAGCGAAAAGCCACCGGTGTTAAATTGCACCTCGCAGACGGGCTATGTCGCAGGGTTCTCATTATGGGAGGGGCAGAGGAACTTCGGGGGGAGGGAGGTGGTGGTTCTCTAGGGGGAGCAGAGCGCTGAGTGGCAGCGTACCTCCCCCCGGGTGTGCACTGTAATCCCAAATGCAAACAACACATGGAGAGAGGCCGGGTGAGCAAGAGAGAGAGAGACTGAAGTCAGGTGTTACTACAGCAGCGGGACAGTGAGGGAGATTAATGACCCCCAGCTCACAGGGCCGTCGGCAGACGAGCGGCCCGTTAAAGATTATTACACCCCCGGCTTCCTGCGTCTCCTTCTGTATGGCTGCTCCTATGATCCTCCACGATCCTGAGGGACAGACGTGGTCCAGCAGATGACAGAGAATTGGTAAGGATGACGTGGGTGACGGTTGAGCTGACGTGCTCGAAAATCTGCTCCGATGCTCGTAAAATGTTAATATTCCTTGTTCTCACTCCCTTTAGGCTGAGAGCAGAGCTGTCACTAGGGGTTACTGTTACCGCGGCGGCGCTCCTCTTCATCACGGTGCTGCATTTCCTGTTCCTGTCTCACACAGTGATGCCTGATGGCTGGGATGACGTCATTTTTCAGCTGCTTATCACGAAAAATACACTGAGTCAATGGTTCCCATGGCGGGAAATTGCTGTTTATCCACTGAGGAAAGTTCTAGACTGGTGTTTCTTAAGTGAAGAAAGAGCTAAGATGGTCTTAATAATATGCAATAATATAACAATACGAGACAATGGAAAATGTATCAGGACAGCCCACTCTGTTCAGATGATGCCTTTGCTTAAAAGGTCTTATATTACCGTTTACCTGCTGCAGGACCAACGGCAGAAAGGTTAAAGGGGTCCTGTCCAGGGCACCTCCAATCCTCTACGGCAGTGTTTCCCAGTCCGGTCCTCTGGGACCCACAGACGGTCCACATCTTTGCTCCCTCCCAGCTCCCTATAGGCAAAAACTAAAACGTGGACTGTCTGTGGGTCCCTGTGGATCGGACTGGGAAACACTGCTGTACGATGATAGATGTGTGCAAAACCACCGCTCCCTGATGAGTAGGCAGACAGACGGAGGCAGGAGGCACGGCATTAAGGCTACCCAGGTCGCAGAATAGGCGGCCAAGGTCCCCGAATTACCTGCATTTCGGAGGAACTGAAACGATCATCGGTTTTCTCGCTGGGTTTTCTTGCTTGATTGGACAAATAAATGTGATTTAAGACATGAGGCAGATATTTTTTTGTTAATACCTGTGGTTTTAAAAGACGGAACCAGGCTGCGCTCAGCAGACTGTGTAAACCTCCGTGTAAACATGTTGGAAAACCCACAATCACAAAGCTCACGGTGGTCCAGCTAAGGCCACCACATTTGGTGAGACGAAAAAGAGGACGCTCTGTCACTCGCAAAATGTCATCAATATAAAATGTTCAAGTGACGTCACTTCCGGACACTACCTGGAAGCTGCCGTCACTCGTGTGCAGCGTGACACGTAGGGACGTTCATGTCGTTTTTCAAAGTAAACGTGCGCACGAGCAAATGGCATGTGATGATACTGAGTGGCTGCTGTATGTTGAAAGTTGGTGCAACTCGCAACACTGGATGATGCGGGTTGCAGCGCTAAACCTGGACAAACCGTCGATTATAGAAAAAATGCCTGGACGGGGGCCCAAAAACAGGACGCGTCCGGCGGAAACGCGGACATACAGTACCCTTAGGTCCGGCATCCCTCAAAATGAAAAGCTGCACCGTTTATGAGTCACATGACCACCAGCTCCTCCTGTGGCAGATGCTGTTCGGCGGCTCGGATTTAATAGGAGCTTCGCTGATGATTCCTGTTCAGGGAACACCTGAGAAAGTAAAAATGGCCGCTAAGTGATGCATCAGAGCCTTATAAAGAGCGGGAACGAAAACCATGCATCTCTGCAGCTGTTACCAGGATGAAGTTCTACATGTTATTTGTTCAGTTCGTTAAAAATGGCGTAAAGGCATGCCTTGGGGGGGGGGGGTGCAAAGCGCTCTGTTGATTTTCCTCTGGCAGATAATTAGCTCTGAAGTGATGTCAGAGGACGCGGCTGTGACAGGGTATGTGACGGCTGCCAGCCTTCCGTTCCACGTTAATGCAATTACTGCAGGGTCGCAAATATAAAATGCAAATGCCACGTCTCTGCGTCTGACAGAGGTCAGCCCGGGGGTGAACTTTCCCCATGAATTTCCTTAAAATGTCTTTCCTCTTTTTGAATTTTTTTGGGCACATTTACATATTTTAATGGGTCTTTTCCTTAGGAGCCACTGGAAAAAGAAAGCTATCCCCAATGCTGGTACCAAAGAATAAAATAAAAATTAAATAATGTAACCTTAATGCAAACCTTCACAAACGCCTTCCAAACATCTTATGTAGACCTTGTGTACCAAAGGCAATACGAAAGCCGTTAACAGGCAGACACTAATCTCATCTCTCCTGCACTCCTCGTGGTCTTACTGCCGTATAAATCCTTCATTTTGATGCACAGCAACTTAAGAGGAACGAAAATCAACAGACCAACATGGCTGCCTTCTAACTCAGTATCAGATTAAATTCATTCAGCGAGCAATTGCACTTGAAATGTAAATTTGCTGGAACATCATAATCCTTCTAAACTCCACTGAAGGTAAAGTACAGGCTTGCAGAAAGTTCACGGGAAAAAAAGAAACACAGGATACTAATAAATGAGAACGTTACACCTCTCTCTCTCTCTCTCTCACACACACACAAACACACTCACATAGTCTTTCACAAGAGGTACATAAATAGCCTGATGCTATATTCACTGCTGTCATTTCCATCCCCTTTAATCACCCAAAGAATTTGAATTACAGTGGGAACAACCCAGAGGATTGTGGGAGAAAACGATACACTAATTTGAATAGCCACACCCCAAACAAATGATCTATTTTTTCCCTCCAGAATGTGCCAGCGGGCATCACACCCAAACTGTGGCCCGGGGAAAAGAAAGTCATCCAAAGTGCCACCTAAATAAGCTTGGTGCTTTGAGTGGGATGGGCACCGACGATGCTGGGCCTCCGGACTTGGAAAGTGCCTGATCTGCCAAATGACAAACAGTCTCACTTTCCAGAAAGAAAAGATCAGGAAAGTGGGTTCCTTCAGACATGGTAAAAAAAAAAAAATAAGAGAGAAAGACTTCCGAATGCCAAATGAAACTCTCTCAGTCTGTGAGTTAATTAATAACAGGTCAAATTTAAGAGGATTGGCGGGTAGAATACCAATAACACTCAGAAGCGCTGGGGACTCGCGACAGCCGTTAGTGTCAACGGAGAGCACTCAAAGACACAGCTCCGACGGCGTGGAGCCACTGGGCCTTTCAAAACAACCTTTCCACTACATCTGTCCTCTCTTCCTGTGAGGTGTAAACACAAAGTGGGGGGAGCTCTCACAGCGGAAGGACGGAGGAGTAAAAGGTGGCAGGGCGGCATTTTCTTTCCAGTCACTGTGCTGGAGTCCCGCATCCATAACAAGGCAAACCGTCCTGAGTCATTTACCTGCACTTACTTCAGTGAGACCTGGAAGAGCAGCCACTGAAAAAGTGGCATGTTAATAGAGATGCTCAGAGTTTGACTTATCAGGTGATTTGTCAGGTGACTCTGCGTGACAGTGGGCATGGGTTGGACAAGGTGGGACAGAGACTCAGGTCAGTGGCAAAATGACCTGACAAATGGCAAATGACAGGCTCAGAAAGGCACCTCACTCCATCGACTGCAATAAGCCAAGCTAATACGATTACAGTACCTATCAGAGCCTGTTTACATACAAGAGTCTCAACGTGTTTGGGGAGCCACGAGCGACAGTAGACCTTGCTATGACTTCTGCTCAATTGCAAAGTGACCGTCATTCGAAATGTCACTCACTTTGACTGAAACACAAAGAGACCATTTGTGGTACGTAAATGAATCAAGGTTAAAACCTCAGGACTTTTAAATACCGATAAGGCAGTTTGTCTTAAGGCTTATTAACTCAAACATGGTCATTCACGACATTTACAGCCGCAAACTACAGATGAACCATTCACGACGGATATATTAACGGATATATTAAATTACCTGCTACACTTTGCGCTGATTTACAGATTCTACTTTGAATGAGGTTCAGAGCATTGAATTTTCCACAGAACATTTTTCATAAAAAAAAAAAGCCAGAGAATGAGCTGTTGGCACATGAGCTGAGAATCCAGCGAGACACAGGACAGGCAAGTAGATGCAAACATTTCACAGAAATGTCTGGAAACCATCCACCACCCTTGACAAACCTCAGACTAATTGAAGGTCTGGTGAAGTTTATAACCCATTTTCACCCCTGGGTTCTTCATATAAAACACTCACTCCTTCCATATCAGGACTGTTCTGTCCTCTGAAAATCCCAATCTAGTTAAACAGCAACTCATTCAGGGACTGAGCAGAAGTGACCCCAACATACCGCCTCATATACGAATGCGATTTGGCACATTGCTCACTCTTTTGCTAATTAGAAAAAGTTTCCACCCATCCTCGCTCTTGTCTCCACGCCAGATTCCCTCTCATCATTTCTCAGTAGAAAACAAACGAGGCGATTTGCCAGATAGAGGTTATTCTGTACCACTCGCCTGTCTCGCTGAATTATGGGATAGATCACGCTGTTCTTCACCGACTCTGTCTGTTAGATCCAAAAGGGACACCTAGCACTTATTCTCCATGAGTCTGAGCACCTACAGTTACTCTGAAATCAGTACATTTAAAGGAACAAAATCGTCATCATTAAACATGCAGTCAGCTCACCTGAGAATTGCACCTTTAATCTGCATAAGGCGCTCACTTTAATCTCATTCATTTTTTGGCCACTAGAAGTGCCCTGTCATATCCTTGCGCAACTTGACCTCTAAACTTTGGTTCACTAATATTCATGTTTTTCCGGTCAGGTGCAGTCATTTCGACTTGGAGAAACTCAGAAATGCACGGAGACATTGCGAGATCGCATGTCAGAGGTGTTAATTAAACAGTCTTCCCTGCTAAACTGACACCTCCTGCATTAAAGTAATGCTCATGGGAGTTTTACTTATACAAAAATGTTCTGGGGGCAGAAGGAAAAATGATTGGTTCTCTCTCTGAACCAATCAAATTATAGAAGAGGTGGGTCCAAGCAACTAGAGGAGGTGAGACCAACCAGTCAGATATCTTGGCCCTGCCTCCATCAGTTGCTTGGATCCACCTCCTCTACAATCTAATTTGTTATCTCTCTGAACATTTCTCCTTCTGCCCTCAGAACATTTTTGTGTAAGTAAAACTCCCACGAGTTTCGTCAGCAATCCTTCTCAAGATTTCTGCCCTCTTAACCCAGTTAAGGAGCACCAGTAAAGACTGGTATCAGATCTCCAGGGATGGGACAGTAGGAGCCACAGCACCCCCCCTAAAGGTGAAGCCTGCTGAGTGATCAAGGTACAGTTATTATTTTACACCGTCATGTGTGGCCTCGCTGCTTGATGGAGAGGAAGTCTAACCTTCTGACCTTCTGGGTCGATATAGTGCTCATCCCTCAAAAGGTCAGCAGCACATCTAATCCTGCACTGATCTGCATTCTGGGTCATTTGGCCCTTTAAATTATTCATCACAACTTTATCGAGCTCAGGTGATGTATTCCCTAATTGTATACGGCTGTCGCCACTAAATTGTGATGGAAGATATCCAGCAGGGCTTGTGGAATAGTAGTATTATTCTGGAGCAGCAGAATGGTGCAGTGATTAACACTGTTGCCTCACACCACTAGGTCCTGGGTTTGAGTCTCTGCCATGACGCCATGTGTGTGGAGTTTGCATGTTCTCCCCGTGTCGTCGTGGGGTTTCCGCCAGGTACTGTAGTTTCCCCCCACAGTCCAGAAACATGCTGAGGTTAATTGAAGTTACCAAATTGCCCGTAGGTGTGCATGTGAGTGAATGGTGTGTGAGTGTGAGTGAATGGAGTGTGAGTGTGAGTGAATGGTGTGTGAGTGTGAGTGAATGGTGTGTGAGTGTGAGTGAATGGAGTGTGAGTGTGCCCTGGGTTGGGTTAGCGCCCAATCCTGAGTTGTTCCCTTCCTTGTGCCCATAGGCTCTGGACCCCATGCAACCCTGAACAGGACAAGCAGTTTCAGGAAATGGATGGATGGAAAGTATTGTTCCAGGTCTGTTCAAATGTGCAGCTGGCATTGCAGCCTGTTTCAAATCACAAGTCTGGCAGATTCACCAGTTACTGTGTCCCACAGGACTCAAACACCTTGTGTTTTGTGGAATATGCACAGGTAACCTAGAATTACATCAGCATGACAGACTGTAATGGGGCGTGACCTGTAATGGGCGCCTCCCATGTTGACTAAAAAAAAAAATCACAAGCCCATAAATAACAGATTACAATGAAAAGGATTCTTAACAGTTTCTCCATTTTTTACCCACTTAAATGTTATGCATTCCTGTTTAACAGGAAGTCAGCTACACCTTTGCAGACCATCTGGATTTCTATAGACTTCAGCAAGCAATTGCCAGCAAGCTACTTCCAAAACATGAGCAGACCCCTCCTCGCCGCTGGTATTTTTCCAGCTTCGGACTGCATCCCAATCACTGGATACAAGCTCCTCTTTCCCAATGATAACACACGTAACAATGCTAGTGAGTGTAGCATCACTGTCTACATATGAGGAATCGTGAGGGTACCAGAGGTAGTGGTGGCAGGTCCAAGCAGACACTTTAACACCAAAGAGTGCTGTTCAAAGAGCTCTCTGTTTTTCCCGCACAGTTCCAGGAATTAGACTTTGATAACTGGCAAACAGCTCTTCTCCAAGAGTCTGCATTTCCAAACAAACATACAATAACAAAAAAAAAAACCTACATATTCACTCCTCCAGTTCAGAAACACTGTTATCTGCCAAAAACCATGTGATGCTGCCAGATCCTCCAAGCAGAGATGCGAATACTCAGTCTAACATTATCAGTGCACACGACGCACGCGGTACCGGCAACAACAGGGAGCTTAGGTACGATTGTTTTAGGGAAACATAAATTGTAATTGGCTTCGGATAAAAATGTCAGCAGGGAAGATGACAAACAAATCCCTCCCCTGCCCCCCGTGGGAGGGGATGCAGAAACACTGCTTCACGTTTGGTTTTCCCAGTTAAACGGGGGACGGGAGTCAATGGGAAAATCTCAACACTGCTGACCAGCTTAATTAAGGAGCATGCTGGGCTATTTTAGCATTGTGTTGGGCTGGAAGTATAAAAACCAAGAGGTACAAGTACTTACTTTATAGTGCCCCCTAGTGACAAATTCCAAACAATGTCCTTATTTTCCCTGAGGATTGATGTTTTTTTTTTTTTGTATAACATGGACATTTTTGGAGTGAATACGTGTTAAATTTCAGTGACATGTTCAGCGCCTTTACATCATGGGGTCTGGAATGGTATTTGTAGATCTACCTCATGAAAGTATTCAAGTCATGATATCAAATCACGTCTGGAAATCACGTCCCTGCAACCTTACAGTGACAAATGCAGGGATGAAGGCCAAGAACATCAAAACACTTTACAAGGTGAGGGATATACAAGAGCAACATCTTGCATGCCAACAGAGAATCTACAGACAACAATCTTAGATCATCCACAGGTACATCATGGATGCAAGATATCTTTGCTCCGGTCTAAGACATCACAGTAATGACCTATTAATTTTTTTTTTCTTCTGGAGTTTTGCATAATTTATGCCGTGTTCTAAAAGAGCATTCCAATGGTTGACATTTAAATGTCCATGAAAATGCACTAGGTGACCCTCCTCTATGGAGAAGGAAGCTTAGGTGACCTTTCTGCTCAGCTACCATGAAGTACATGGATTGATTAATGATGAGGCCCATGGAAAGCATTCCGAATTACTGCCCCAGAGAAGATATCATGCTGGAACTGAACCAGTTTGGCATTAGACCGGAACTTTCCATAAGAGGAATGAAAACACACCAGTTACGGGTAGCGAGGGGAGCGAAAACCCACAAGTAGTAGCTGTGTTCCCTTAAGAGCACATTTAGCAAATCCCAAATCACCTTCCGAGTAAATTCACATGCATCCATCATGGCAAGGATTAATGACAATATTGTGGAACGTCTGGGCTGCCAAACAGAAAGGCACAGCTTGTGTAGAGGTGCAATGTGTTGCTTCCAGCAGGAAATTATTACAGTCTTCCTTCAAACACTCGCTAAAACCTGCAGTGGATTTGATGTAATTTGGACTTTGTAAAATTTGCCTTTAATAGGGATGGTTCTGCCTTACAGTGCTGACCCAGTGACTAAAGATATGCATTTTGCAACATGATTTGTGCACATAAAGGCTTACCTACGCACACCATCCCTGACAAATTGGGTAAAAAAGACCCAATTGGTGAATCAACACAGCTGGTCTCAGTGTTCCAACTTGCGATACTGGAAAAACTGAACCCATCCCACACTAGGTTGCTGCAAACAGGGGCCAAATGTAAACAGTCTGTTCTGTCATTGGCTTAGACAGCACATGCAGGCAGCCAATGAGGGTAGAAAACAAGACCGAGCCATTGTGGGTGTGTGCCCTAGTAGGTGCCATGATTACATTGCGTTTCCTCAGTCAAATTTGGCCTGAGATCTCCATGTTTGTGTATTTATGTAGGTTTCTCTCCAGTTTGCTCACAGTCCAAAGGGTTCAGGTGGATCGCTGACTCTAGACAGTGTTTAGACAGGCAGAATGAGGTTCCATGTACAAGTGAACCCAGCCCAATTTCCTAAGTAATAATCAAAAATTTATACATGGAACAAAAATGGCTGTCAGTAAACTAGGGCAGAATATCAAAGATGCCCTCTGGGATTCTAGCAGACATGAACTACTCAGGGGTTAGGAAAATGAAGAGAGGACATTAAAAGAGTCAGATTCATTCGGTTTTACTCTTAAATTACTCCCGACCCAGTCAACCGGATGACTACCTTATACAGACATCACCATTACTCCCAGTTTGGCGTTTATGCTGCTGTCATGGGTCTCCCTACTGGTCTGTCATGGAAGAGGAGACCCAGGCCCATCAGGAGCAGCTCGAGAAACTGTCTTCTACATTACAAGAGATCCCCATGTGGGAGAAACGTTCCAGAACAAGCTACGGGACGTATGATGGCAGGACGTGCTCTCCAAGCGTGCCATCAGCGGTGGGAATTCATACCCGCAGCAGAGATCAACCTCACTCAAGACTCCCCCCACCTACCCACTCACCCTCCCAAGAAGGTCCTCCCTGAGGAAATTCTCCAGCACCATAGTCTCATTCCGAGCCCAGTAATGTTTCACTTTGTCAGAATCCCTCAAGCATACACGCATCACTGATCGAAAACATCTTACTCATCTGAATCAGCAGCGGCTGTCGTAAGAGCAGGCTTCACTGTGGGACAGCTGAATGATGTGCTGTTACCAAAGTCACCCTTATTTTCAAATGAATACACAGACAAACCAGTTATATTTCATCAGAGCAAAGTGAGGATAATTTAAGTGTCACTCTGACAGGGCTGAGGATCAGGTGGATTCCGAATCTTAAATCTCCTTGAGGGACGTATCCTTACAGACTTCACCAAACACGGCTCATCCTCCTTGAAATTCAGCCAAAATGACATAATTTGGCTTGGGCAGGCCATGCGATTCAGTCAATTTAATGTCTCATGACAAACAGTTTTTCTCAGCATTATAATTAATATCAAACTCTTTGCTGTTATTGTCTTGCACATTTTTATTCCAGGTTTATGGCCCTGACATGTTTATTCAGTGTGCAGCTTGACCATATGCTTATCTGCTCATTTATTTCCACCAGCCGTGGGTTGTGTTGCGCTGAGTCCCCTCCACTACATAATAGCGTATTGATCGCATGTTCTGGCTCTGCATGGGTAACCCTGAGGTTCACCTCCGCAGAGATGACCCAGCCTCACTCTCATTTCTGACCGTGAGATCAGGTGGAATTGTGCGGAGGTGTAACGATCTCACAGACACAGCCCACTGCCTCATGAATTCAGCCTGCACTGTCCCTCTAAAATTGGGAGCTGCGAGTGTACAAATTACACATATGCTCACCCAGGTGATGCACCCACACCTCCTGAACTGCCCCCAAGCAGTCTACTCATATAAATAGCCCCTATAAATTTGCCCCTTATACTTAGTCTATACTGGATGCTTTTATTTTGATCCCTGTGGATCTCAAATTATTTTATAGAGTTTCATTTGTGCTCTGGTCCTCTTCCCACTAAAGGAACAGCTAGCATCACACAGAACGCTGTTATCTCGCAACTCACACACCTTAATATAGAGTATTAAAATAGTATCATTAAAGTAATTGCGAAGAACGGCGAGAGATTGTCACCGAGATCTGGGCGTGAAGGCAGCGTGCCGTATGATTGCGTTTGGCAGCTATCTGTCAGTCTCGCCTAATTCCCTGACTATCAGCTCACGGGCTCGTTAATTAGCATATTGCATGAGCCACTGAATGCCCCCGGGCTGTTTCCACGGTGACTCTCGAGACAGATCAAGTTCATTACGCGAGAGCGGCAAGGATCGGACTGCGGTGGGGAGCATGTGATCGCTGGCCCTTTGTCAGATGATCAGAAGAGGACTGATCCGCAGTGTCGGAATCCTGACGGGTTTCCGTTATCATGCGTTAATTAGGCCGTCGGTTTAGCTGACAGGAGCCACGCCCCTCCATGCATCACGTTCTGCACTCTACACATTGCTGTAATTGAGCTTGTTAATACCACAAATGTAATTACTAACTCCCAGTGATTACTGTCCCTGTGGAGCCCAGGTAGGGGGTGATTAAGTCTCATCTCCCAGCCGAGGGTGTACATTCCCAGCCTACCATGAGCCGGTTGTGTGGTGAACTGAGCCGTGCCACAGCATTCATTACACAGGGTGGGACGATGAAGATGCCATCAGCCCCCCCTGGTGGTGGACTGCGAGTCACGCTCTGCAGGTATGGGATCCATTCAATGGGATCACCTTCAGCAGCAGTCTACTCTCTCAGGAAACAAGGACAGAAACCCCAGCTGCTCACATTGGGGCGGTGATACTGATGGGGGGGGGGTGCTTTTACTTTGAAAAGAAGATTACAGCTGCCTGTCATTTCAGGAGAGACGACAATTAAGGGGCCAAATGTGAGATGGGTACTAGGAAACAGGCCATCAATTTCATATGATTATCATGGTAATTACACAGCCCCCATAAAGGGCTATTTAAGCACAAAAAGATGCTGTTTGGTGAGGGGGGGGGATTTGGGGGTGGGAAGGACATTCAGCCCATAATGACAAATTATTAACGTAATGGAGCTGCACATGCTCAGGTGGTCAATTAGACAAGATGAGTGGTTCAGCAAGATAACACTCTACGGCCGTAGCCTGGTCACTTAATTACCTCCAGCAGTGACAAGCCGAGGCCTCATTCTGATGCAACTCAGAGTAACCAACGAATACAACGACAGGCTCTGCCCTGGGGGCAGGGCAGCCATTCTGCACACTGTTTCGAGGTAGTTCGCCCAAGAATATATTAGAGTTCTTCTGGAGGACAGAACCATCACCCAGTACCTCCTGCTGTAGGGCTGTCAGGCCCCATCCAGAATAGGAATAGGGGCAGGAAATCTCAGCTGAAGGCCATTTAACTTCACAATACCACATCATAGGATAACCAGACCCAAAGGGTCGGGGTCAGTCATAAACATGCCAACCAATCGGGACACCAGACCTAAGGATACTCAGAGCAAAAGGCTCAGTTTGACCCCCAAATCCCTCAGCAGGCTGTCCATGTAACATGGGGCTTGAAGATCTCCCATTAAGCTCCATTAAGATATGGACATGTACCTGCCCAACATGATCAAAAGTTACCTTCACCTTCACCGAAGTTTAGCTAGTAGAGTATCTGAAATCGCTGGGCCTCCCACAGAAAAGAAAATCAAACTGAATCTGTAAACCTGACTTTTATGAATAACGTACTGCTAGGTGAGATCAGCTTTGCTCTGCATAAGCTTTCCTCCCCATATTTAATAGTAGAAACCAAGAAGAAGGTAAAACTCGAGGCACACAATGTTCTTTTTGTAGTGGATGTGAGTCTTGGCAAATGGCATTTCTAAACAGCTCAGGGAACGATTCTGCGCCTCACATTATTCTACATAAATGCTGTTTTTTCCCCCCAATGACCATCTGAATCACACTAACGATTCAGGGCTCGTCTGCCCTGGATGATGGATAATCCGTCTCTACTTCAGGTCTCTGTGTCTCTCTCTGTTCCTTAAAGGCAGGAGGAAACTGATCTGCTTGTCAGGATCGTGAGGGAATGAGATGGG